>NC_089202.1:8959962-9259962 GCF_963930695.1 Labrus bergylta | reverse complement strand
AAGTCACCTCATCTGTTCCTATTAAGACCTGATTACCTGAGTGGAGAGGCCCATCAACCGTGCATGTCAATTTAAAAAAAAAAAATTGGACCAAGTACAAAAAGACGGCAGCTTCTGGTTGAAGCATCTTAACTGATCAGGTTAATGGCACAGTATTACACTGCTTCCTGGCTTTCTCCACACTATGTTACAAGATAAAGACAGTTATAACAAAAAGTGACTTCAAACATGCATCTTTATTAAGCTGGATTTATTTTTATTTTTTGTCAGTAAACATTTAAATATATCCTTCCCAATGGTCGATGGTGGTTGTACTGCAATGATCTTAGAAGATGTAACAGTTGATTATATGATGAAAATGTATGTTCATGGTTTACCCGTTGCTGGGATAACCAGTTACAGCTGAATAGTTGTTTTGTGTTTTTTAAATATGTTTTTAAATATACCTTAGTATGATCAGAATGTTTTGTGAGGCTGTTGGAATTTACCATAATACCCCGTGTTCTTACCAGCTTTGTCACTTATAGAATACAGTATGTTGTATTAAACTATATTTTTAAACTGACAATGTCTTTGACCTTTGTTGGAAATGAAGAGCCTTGTGTAGTGGCTATTTGTCCAAAAAACAAACAAAATAAACTAATATCAAAAATAATCAAGTGACCACTGATGCACTGTGGGGGAAGTGATGTACGCAGGCAAAAGAAATCCAATGTCCATGCAAGAGCTGCAGTATTTTGCTGGTTTATTTGAGGAAAACAAACAAAAGAACAAAGAAAATCGTGGCTCCCGCTGCCTCTCTTGACCTGGTAAAAAACAATAGGCCCACCCAGGTGCATGCTGGTCCTCTACCTGCCTCTTACTTAAATAATCTCCGGTGCCCACAGTGTTACCCAAATACCTAACAAAAATACTAATGCAAAACTAAATTTACTAAACAAATAACTAGCAAAAAATAAAACGTTACCCAAAATCTTTTCGAAATAAAGAAAACGTGTAGAATAATTAAATAAACAACACCACCCAAATATTAGTAAACTAAATACAAAAACTAATTCTAACCACAATTAAATAGCTCCAATACCTTGTATAATCGGCAGCAAGTACAATTTATAAAAGGTTTATCACTAGATACATAGACAATGTACAGTGATTTTAACATTAGATCACTGTTTATACTTAGTTGTTGGTAGTTCATATAACAATGTCATTGCAGCTTAAGAAAATTATTTTACAAGACAAAGGTCTGATTAACAGGTCATGAGGTCATTTTACGACTATTTATTGCTCTTTATTGTAGGTGTGGTGGAATTAATAAAATATGAATTGTTCAATTTTGTTACAGCTGCAAGCAATATCCTTTAGTCCAGCAGAGGGACCTATTTCATAGAAAAGGATGTTGTGCGTCCATTTTTGATGAGGTAAATACATCCGAAAGAATGGATGCTGCGTTCAAGTGCTGTTTGGAAGCTTGTTTTCGTTGAAGGAGTAAAAAGTTTTCACCTTAAGGTAGGATAAACAACATATTTGGACAAATATAATTGTTAGTGGTTAATGTCATTACTTGAACTGATCGGCACTGAGTAACACTGAAGCTTACAATTCAATAGTGAGAAGTTGAAATCAAATATTCCAAAATGCTCCACAGCACTTGAAGTATCCACCCAATATGTGCGCTTGCTCGGCGTGATTGACATTTTTTTCGGGTTGCTTTGTACTTGGATATCGAGTGGCTCACTGCTGCAAACTGCCCTGAAAGAAAAGGAGAAAACCAGATCCTCACAAAAAAAAATCAAAGCGCACAGACCAATGTTTTAAAAAGTGCCAAGCAGCAGCATAGCAGATGTTAGTCTCGAGCTAGCCAGTGCTAGCTCGCTAGTTGAACAGCGGTCAGTGCATGGCTACGCGGAGACCAGTGTTGTCTCTCTCCCACGCAGGCAAGCAGTTTTTGTTCACTACCACCTGTCTTATTTCGCAGCCAAGACTGAGAAGTAGCAAGTAAAAGCGGTTATATCATTAAATAAAGTGGATTGACATGGTAGTTCACGGCTCAGTTCGTGTGGCCTGTAATGTGAAATAACAAGAGGTAGCCATTTGGCCTAGCAGAGATAACGCCTTCATTGTTTGGCATGCTGTTTTCTATTAATTACTGAATGCTGTGGCTGTCATGTCTGTCACTGCTGTTTGAAATAAATGTTTAGTGACCCGTAAAGACAGATTTTTGGTTCAGTGTGTGTATGTGTGTCGATAGGTAACCACAAACACAATCCACTTGTTTCCTTTTCATTAGAAACACTCATACCTGAGAGGAGGATGAAAGACAAGACAACATTAGAAACCACAAAGGACATGTTTTATACATTGCCTATTATGCTAACCTCAAGTTCTTAACAAATCAAACTCTTGAATTTTTTTGTTGTTGAGTGTTTTTTGTCCATAACAAACTGAGTCATTCTGGAGATGAAACAGTTGTGAGGTTTCTCTAAAAGTACAAGTAAACTTAGTGTAGAAATTCTTATGGATTATGTCAAATGTCTTTCCTTCTTATAGTTCAGCAAATATGTGTTTTAAAAGGGAACTTACTCTGTTACTATCAGGTGGTAAAAGATAGGAAAGACTTACCAGTTAACTTAACACTCTCACAAAATCTGCTTCATGGCTGTTTTCTTTCAAGCAGGTTTGATTTTGAGTTCATTGAAAGTGTTTTTATTGTTTTCATTTAGAGTCTGGCTCAGTTTTGAGTCAAGTAATAAACTATTTCTTTCTTACAGCTGCCTACAATCTGTTATTTAATCGTTAGTAAATGTTAGTGTTCTCAAATCACTCATAAGAAATATTTTTTCTTGTAAAGAAGTTGTTGCCCCCCCCCCCCCCCCCCCCCCCAAATAGTTGCTGGATTTCCTGGGATGACAATGAGGTTAGCCACCTTTTAAGTAATTGTGACAAATAAGAACATCGTGAGGTTTAATCACAACTGTGATAGGTATGTTCTTTGTACATTTGTTTTTGGAGACCTGCAACAATAAGTCTGTTGTGGCTATTTCTAGGGCTGGGCAATATGATAAAACATTTTATCGTGTTAAAAAAATGTCATATCAGTCGATATTGGACATTTTCATGATAAATGTCAAATCATTATTTCTTTCAAATGAAAAGGCAAATGGTGGAAAAGGTTTGTGGTGTTGCCCCTTTTTAGCCTGACATGTATTCTGGTTTAATTATAAGTTTAAATTTATGAATCATTTGTTATATATATATTACAGTTTTACCTCCCTGGCCTAGTTATTGTGATGTTCTTACATTTTACTGTACTAATCCACCTCAGTGATGAATGAGTAATGAGTTCTTTTATCACTGTTTAATCCACAGATCTGGACATGGGGAGTAAAATGTCCTTCGGCAGAGGACACGGTGACCAAAACACAGTCTCTGAGTTATCCTCTGTGACATCCCAGCTGCAAAACTCCGTACATGCCACTCCTGACTGCAAGCAGGTAGGTTTTGAAAACCACAAATAGACATTTGCTATAACTCAGTTTGTGGAGTAGCTTGCTGTGTAAAAAAATCGAAACCCTGTCCTTATGTGTCTGAATATTAAAAATATATAATATATCGTCATGATTTTGTTGGTCTTATGTAAAACAAATGAAAAGAGAACTATCTCTTAAGGCTGAAAATACTTCTCATACTCAATTGTACTGTTTTATTCTAATTTTAGAAATATCTTTATTCATCAACATGTGAGTTTTCTATTTGTATTCAATGTCTATGTTTACATTTAGTTTGATTAGTATGTATTTATTGGACTTTACTAAATAGAGTTGAGTTAAAAGCTGATAATACCATTGGTGAAATTATAAGCCATTAACAGTTTTATTGATGATTTTAAGAAGATATGTTCTGCAAACCATTACCATGTTTTGACAAACAGATGCATGTTCTTTCCTTCGACAGATACCTGAAGACAAGATATGCAGTGAAGAGGACCTGAACACCAGCAGGGAGGAGGAAATGAAAGCAACAGGACTGACTGAACCTGCCCCCACGTCCCACTCGTCAAGACTCTCAGATAGCCTGGTTAACTGTGAAACAGAAGACAGAACAGACTGTCAATACAAAAAGCACACATCAACAAAGGTAGGGAAAGACGCTAACTCTGAAATGACCTCTGCGACTGTGTGTAGCTCTACATCACACAGCTATGAACAGCCTGTGGAGGTCCGCAAAAAAAGAGGGCGACCTTGTAAAAAAAAAAATTTGAATATTGGTGCAGTTCAAGATGAGGAGGTCAGCACAACAAAAAGAAGAAGAGGTAGGCCAAAAAAAACTGACGTTAAAATTGTCACAACACAGGTTCCTAAAGCTGCTGTTAAAAGGGCCATTAATACAAGCTTTCCTGCACGGATACTGAGGAGTAGAGGAGAACAACAGCCTTTGACACAGGATGGAAAGACTGAGTCTGACATCAAGGAAGACTCCAAGCAAACTGAAGAGACTCTCATAGAAAGTAGCGATACATTTAACTTTCAAGATATTAAAAGACGAGGGGCTGAACTGGCTGACCAGCAAGTTCCATCCAAAGTATCCAGACTGGATGTTTCCCAGGAGGCATCGGTGGTGTTGGGCAATGACGCATGCTGTTTGAAGAAGGAGGAGACAGATAAGCAGGTGAAATTAAACTCTGAAAAGCATGAGACTGATACAGATGAAAATGGAAGACAAGTCTCCCTGAAGTCTGGGATAGGGCAAGAGCTGCAGACAAAACAAGAGGAAGGTGCAAAGCCACAAAGACATTTGCAGCCATCCACCAAGCCATCAGCGGAGTCCAAAGTTATTCCCTTAGAGAGTTTCAGCAGTAGAAACTTGGCAAGTCCCTCTCACAGTGATCAATTAAAACAGCCTTCAGACATGAGTGGCATCCAGATGTCACAATCAAACAGCATGCTTGAATCTACAGAAAACACAAGCTTGCGGGACACTAAGCCCTCCAGCGCAGATGTCTTAACGTCCTCTGAACGATTACCTAAACCTATCGGGGGCCTCCCTGCATTGAAAACTGAAAACACAGAGATAGAGCTGGATTGTTTGACTCCTGTGCTACAGTCAAATACCCGACTCAATCCCTACTCCAACATTAAATCTGAGGGTCCAAATAGTCAGGGAAAGTTCTTAAGACGCAAAAAAGGTGCCAAGAGAAGGAGGAGAATAAATAATGTTTTGTTGCCCAAAACAGAGCTTGCAGAGAACCGTGAAGGCAGCGAAGCCAGCGAAGCCCCTCGAGAAAAAGAAGACTCTAGTGAGGTGGACAAGCAAGCTAACTCAAATGCCATTCCAAATGTAATCATCACTAAAAGAGGGGGGAAAACTCTTTATAAATGTGGTTACTGTGGGCAAATTTGTAAATTTATGTCTCAGTTTGTCATCCATCAACGCATTCATACAGGAGAGAGACCGTACAAATGCACAGAATGTGGCAAAGGTTTTAGCAAAAATTCTAACTTAAATCTTCACCTCAAGGTGCACATGAGGAATAAATTGTATCGAAAGTGTCCATACTGCCAGATCAAGTTGTCATTCGCTGAGTATGCTACACATATAAATACTCATGCAAAAAGGCTGCACCTGGAGCCTGACGACGACAAATCTGAAGAAAGCATCCGAGAGCCCGACTATGAGAACAGCCCTGGACTCCAGGTACCAGTCCCCAAAGAAAAGAGAGAACAAAAGACGTGTCAGTACTGTGGCAAAACATTCCCATTTCAGTCTGCCCTCCTTAGACATGTGCGTGTCCACACGGGAGAGAAGCCTTATAAATGTGACATTTGTGGCAAAGCTTTCGGTCAGGCCTATTTCCTGCGTGTGCACGAGCTGACACACTGGTCTGTGAAGCGTTACAACTGCACACGATGTGAGAAATCCTTCACTCATTACAGTAATGCAAAAAATCACACTTGTATAGAGGAAAGAAGTGACAGACGCGTAAGGCCTTCCCTTACGTACACGTGCCACATCTGCAAGAATGTGTCGAATCATCTGCAGGCGTTCAACAGCCACATGAAAGCCCACTCCGGTGCAAAGTTGTATCGCTGCGTGTACTGTGACAAGCTGTTTGGTGTGATGTCAGAGTACAATGCCCATCGCAGTTTGTGCAGAGGCGCCTCCAGCTCTGCGATAAAAGAGGAAGAGATGGTGACATCAGTACAGTATGCAGTGCCTGCAGTCAGGTGTTCCTCTGGACATCCTTCAGCTTCTACACTCATAGCTGCAAATAGTGAAATACAGAAAAAACGCAAGAAATACGCTGCTAACTTAAAGAAACCGTTCCAGTCAACTATCATACCTGCTCACCATCACTCACACCTTGTTTCAAAGTTAAACAAACTAGATAACCGCTCTGACCCCAGGAAGTATTTATGTCCAAGCTGTGGGAGACTCTTCAGACACATGGGCAGACTCCGAGCCCACATGCTCACTCACGCCCCGGCACAAAGCTACACCTGTGCCTGCTGTGGTAAGACTCTAGAGAACTGGAAGAAACTGTGGCATCACCAGAGAATCCATCGACATAGGCGCGGCCGCTTCACTTGTCCCTTGTGTGGGCAAGGCTTTCGGTTTGTGGAGACATACAAGCAACACATGAGCAAGCACCCGGAGTTCCAGTGGGTTCAGGTCAGACCAAAGAAAGTGTCTCTGCCTTATCAGTGTGAGCAGTGCAGCTGCAGCTTCAAGACCCTGGATTTGCTCTTTAGTCACCAGATTTGCCATTCCTCAACACAAGACACGCACAAGGTCTCTGACATTGATTTATCCATGAATGATCATGCGCAGTCGAGCAGGAAAATGTTTAAACCTCCCTCGACTAACAACAACATTGTTTTACATACAGAACACGAGAACAACCACTCTCCTCTGACCACCTGTTCTAAATATCTAGACCCAGTTATTCAAGAGTCACCCAGAGGGGACATGGTTTCCTCTGTTCATATTCAGGGTGTTGATTCAGGTAAAACTATTCAATCAAGAGAAACCTGTCATGACAGATCAGATGAAAATGCACTCGGAAAACCCATTACACCCCTGAGAACTGTGAAAAGGTACCAGACCCACAATCCCAGCATATCAAATGAAGGGTCATCGGATGGCTTTAAGTGTGCTGTTTGTGGTAACACATATCCTGCCATTTCAGACCTTTATCAACATTATTTGCAGCATGCTCGATGTCAGGTGTAATGACTGAAATGTTCATACTTTACCAAGCCAATATCTAGTCACATTTTAAATTAACACAAGGGTCTTGTATACATGAGAACAAAGTATAAACATTGTTTGTTTCATACCTGAAAAAAAGTTTGAGACATTTAAATGACTTAAAAAAGGATATGGTTTGCTCACAATCATGTGTTCAATCCGTCATGCCTCAGTTTTCAGACTCAAAATTACACACTGAATGTAAGGAAAGCCTAAACTCATCCATTTCATTATTCAACTTCAAACAGAAGCCATCAGTTGCTCCTTAGTCTTTATAACTAGGCTTCTTTCAATTCAAAAGAACAGACAGGCTGAGTACATTTTAGGTTTGATTGATGTGGATTAACAAAGGGGCTCTTGACTTTATGTGATCAAGATATGGAAACATTTTGTATATTGAGCACATTGATGCCAAGCTAGAGTCAGCCCAGGGACAATGTTACATACTTTTCTCCCAAATAAGAAATTGAAAAAGAAATGTATCTTACTGTAAATGACTGATCATGGACTGAAATATACTTCTGCCTGAAAAAAACAGCGAACAATTCAAGCCCTTGTTTGTCCTCATTGCTGTTTAGCTCATGGCATTTTTATTATGAAGTTGGCGGAAACATACATTCAACAACTGATCACGAAGAAGAAAGTCTCGGGAGGTTGAGATTAAAATCTGCTCAATACTGTGAACAATTGAGTTTGGATATCCGGGCAGAGAAAGACAAATTCTTGTTTTGTCACTAAGTAGTATCATCAATCACTTAAATAACTGAATATTTGAATTTCAATCTTTAAAATAAAACTCTAAATCATAAAGACTGTTATTCAAGAATTACTTTCTCCTGGTCAACAACAATGGCATGTATCATGTCATTGTATCTGAAATCAATCTGAATCAATATCAGCTTTTCTTTCGCACATTTTGGTAACAAGTTGGCTCTGTTATCCAAAGGTAACGTGAATGCTGAAATCAAGCGATGCAGAATGTTCTTGAAGTGCTACAGGAGTGTTGTTGAACATCATTTATTGTTTACAGCGATTGAAAAACTACATTTTCATGCTTGAAGGGTCTGACTTGATTTGTTGGAGCCGTGAACATTATTAAAGATGTTTTCCTGTTGTATACAGTTGATGACATGATGTATGTATGATATGATGCTTTAGTTTGTCCTCAATCAATAAAGGTCAATTTTGTATGAAATTTAATCACTTCTGTCTTTTTTTAGGGCTAAATGTCTGCTTACATGGAAATAGACTATGCAGCTCTTTGTTCAGGATAACTGCAATATCTGTGATATAATATTATGCTGAGGCTTCGACGCGCTTGTCACTTACCAAGGGACATGACTTTTGAATGAAGTGACATATCCTCGCAATTTAATACACACAAAATCTACTGGTAGGATGTTGAAGTAAACATATCTGAAATGATGTGAATGAGTACAAAGGTGTACTGCCAGGCAATAGGACAAGAAGATGAGGTATTATTGATTTTTATTTTTTAAAGTTTTGCTTTGGTAAAACAAATAACTGTGAAGTATCTTTAGTTGGAGGACATGGTGTTGCGGATCCAGGAGTTGTAGTTGCAGACCTTGGCGTAGACTCCGGGTTTGTTCCTCTGGGCACAGCCATAACCCCAAGACACCACACCCTGCAGCTGACCATTGCACACCACAGGGCCACCAGAGTCTCCCTGATACGACACAGACAGAGAGGATAACATGTAAGCAGAGATGTTCTGAAGTTTGATTTGAAGACTTGAGAAGCAGTGGTGAAGGTTTTTGCTGGTACCTGGCAGGAGTCCTTGCCTCCCTCGAGGAATCCAGCACAGAACATGTTGGAGGTGATCTGTCCAGGGTAAGAGGACCTACAGCTGCTGTCGCTCAGGATGGGGGCATCAAGGCACCTCAGACGATCAGGGTAGTTGCCTATGAAAAGATAGTACATTACCTATTGTGCAACAGAACTATTTCTCAGATTGACTTGTAGTATTTTACTGACTTCCAGAGCCGCTCATGTTGCCCCATCCAGAGATGAGACAGCGGGTTCCAGAGCTGGCACAGCTGGAGGGCAGGGACACGGTGCGGACGTTGCTGTTCAGGGTGGCGGGGGTGCTCAGCTTGATCAGCATGATGTCATTGTCCAGGTTGCGGCTGCTGTAGTAGGGGTGACGGATGACCTTGGCAGAGTTGATGAACTGCTCTGTGCCCTCGTTGACGGCAATGTTGTGCTCACCAAGACGCACTTGGACGCGGCTGCAGAGATATACATGAAGATTGCGTCTTAGAACTGTGACAATGCACATGGGTTAGAGAGAGTAAGAATCAGGGGAGCAGCAGATGAATGCAACAGAACATCACATTTCAATATCTGTACTTACGACTTGTAGCAGTGAGCAGCAGACACCACCCAGGTGCTGGAGATCAGAGAAGCTCCACAGAAGTGGTAGCCACTGTTCAGAGAGACCTGGTAGGGCACAGAGTTCTTTCTGCACTCATAGCCTCCTACAATCTTGTCATCCTCAATGGGAGCAGCATCTGGTATGAAGAGTTTAAAAGAATATAAACTTTGCAGGAAAGCAATATTCAGAGACATGTCAAAGTTAATGAGTTTCCACTCATACCCTTTGAATGTACAAAAAGACTTTTAAATTTCCCTCAAAGTAAATTCATACTCACATGCCACTGCACAGAGGGCCAAAAGAATGAAAGCCTTCATGGTAGTACCTGTAGGAGTCTCTGTGTCGACTCAGCTGCCCTGAAGCCCCTTTTAAACCCACTGTGTCCCTCTGTTATCTGATCAGCCAAGGACATAAATTTCCATTTTCAGCCCTTTTTTCGCTGAGTTATGTGTGTAAAAACACATCTGGAGGACTCAGGCCAAGTTATTGATAATGCATCCTTTGGTCCCAGCAACACCTGAAACACGTGTGTTTGCATTAACCCTGAAATACAGGTTGGGCAAGGTATAAGCTAAGGTTAGGCCAAGGACACAAATTTCCATTTTCAACTATTTTTTTGCTCAGTTATGTTTGGGAAAGCACATTTGGAGGACCAAGGCCAAGTTATTGATAATATGTCTTTTGGTCCCAGCAACACGTGTTTGCATTAACCCTGAAACACAGGTTCATTTGTTTCTGTAAAATTGTTAAAATGTACAAAAAATCAGGAACATTCTCCCCCATGGATGCATATATTATGTGATGTTTTAAAACATCTATCATTTTAAACTATGGTCAGTTATTGATAAAAAAAAAGTTTGTGACGTGAAACAACTGGAATTATTTTTTCATTTTTTATTGCTTTTCCCTCCAGCCAGTGTTAACCAGAGTTATCATTACACTAAAAAACACCTATGAATAAGCAAACACACTTAAAAATCTCTTGGTTCAGATGGAAATAACATTGTAGTTTGGATGAAATATGTTACATAGATTGAGTAGTGTAATGTGGGACACTGACTCATGTGGGACACCCAAGCTTGAGTGCATTAATCCCTTTTTTTGACAACATGAAGAAACACGATAGGTGTTGAGTCCAAGAAGGGTTATCACGTTATTGAAATCACATGACCTTGCTGATGTGATGTCATAAATCATAGCAGGAGGATGACCAAACAGGAAGTACCCCCTGTGAAGTCCACTTCAAGGCCAGTGACATCCGGACAAAATCAATGTTAAGGATATAAATCTCTTAACAAATAAAAACAACAATACTAATTGTTTTCAAATGATCTCAGTGATGTATTTGTGTATTAAATGATGCAGTAATATTGTACTAATGTGTTGAGATTATTTTTTATTAAGAGCAATCTTTAGTCGTCCCACTTTAGGAAAGGTTGATTTTAAAGTAGGACAGCATGCTTTGACTAATGTGGGAGATTATATACTATGTTATTTAATTGGGAAACTATGCATTTTGGAAATGTCCTGCAATTTTTTTTCACTTTTTAAGCTTGTGATGCAGCAACTGTTTCAAGTTATAGATTAGGATTCAAATCATTGTCATTATTTGCCACTAGGCTAGCTTACTGTTTAACTTACAATAAACTAGCTAAGTCAAATAACTAGAATTTAGTCACAATGATATCTAATATATATAATATAATATATATATAATATAACATGGCACATTTATTAATGTACCATATGAAAAAACTTCTACCCACGTGTTATGTATGAACTTTATTTCCAAATGTGCAATAGACAACGATTTTTACATCCTGTTGTTAAAATTGGATTTAGTCGGGGTGTTGGTGGCGCAGCGATTAGTGCGCGCACCCCATGTATGGAGGCTGTAGTCCTTCAGACGGGCGGCCCAGGTTCAAATCCGGCCCGTGGCTCCTTTCCCGCATGTCATTCCCAACTCTCTCTCTCCCTGATTTCCGACTCTATCCACTGTACTACATCACCAATAAAGCAACAAAAAGCCCAAAAATAATTATTTGAAAGAAAAAAATTATTGGATTTAGTCTTGTCCCTGCAAAATTAACCCTTGTGTTAATACATGATTGTTTAGACATGATGGTAGAATGTTTATTTTAATATCAGTATTAAAGGTTTGGATGGAAAGCTTCAGGCAGATTCTATATTGACCTTTACATTTTAGTGATGAAGATCTAGTTACAGAAGCTGATACGTCTCACTTTTAGCACATTCAATTGTAGCTGTGCATATGGTGCATGCAAATATAACATAGGCTATGCAGACTAAACACCTGACAACAGACCCTGTCTCTTTGTTAGATGATCGCATTAGAAGGTGAACCTAGCTCACCACATCCTTGCTCATGTTTATGCTTGGTCCCTGCATAACAATATGTTGAAACATGCTCTGTCCTCTTGAGTAACCTGCGTGAAAACACACCTGGAGAGCTTATTGATAACAAAATCTCAAGTCCCAGCTAAAGTCACTTACTCTAATTGTTACGACGCAGATGTATTTATGGATTTGCTTAAAGTGCTTGATTCTTAAAATAAATATTTAAATTCAGTCTAAATGTGAATCTACAACAACTTTATTTAATGCAGTTACTACAACATAATAATTTAATTCTACATTCATATTTAGCAAACCCAGGAGTTTTTAGTTGAAACAACATTTGGTCTCTAATATATCCTAAGGTTTCTTTGTAAAGCTTTTAAACAGTTGATGTTGTTCTGACATATAAACTGATTCTCAGTATAAAATAAAGTCTTTAAATACAATATTAAATATTATTGAATGTTGTTACCCTGCTAAACAGAAGCAAACAAGATGCACATATTGCTCAGGGGAAAATAAATCTAATCAATTTCTGATCCAACAGTATTTATTATCCATTAGACTGACATAAATATTTTTACATATTTCTGAAAGACTCACATGCCATCAAAACTGAAAATTATTTTGTTTCTGTTACCTCATAATAAATTGTTCTATACAGTACTCCCTTCATAAAAAGCAGGAAACCTGAGCTCTGCTGTCTTTTTATGTTTTCTGTTTTATTTGTGTTTTAAAAGAATACCTTTAAAGCTTTTGATAATAATGATGTATATTCTGATTTAAATGAAATAAATCACACACAACTAAAAACGAGCATTGACAGAGAGTGGTGTAAATCATTTATTCTCTTGAAACTGATGTCATTGTCAGAGATGACTTTGATCTTTATCACTCCAATAGACTGTCTTTAGTTGGAGGACATGGTGTTGCGGATCCAGGAGTTGTAGTTGCAGACCTTGGCGTAGACTCCGGGTTTGTTCCTCTGGGCACAGCCATAACCCCAAGACACCACACCCTGAAGCTGACCATTGCACACCACAGGGCCACCAGAGTCTCCCTGATACGACACAGACAGAGAGGATAACATGTAAGCAGAGATGTTCTGAAGTTTGATTTGAAGACTTGAGAAGCAGTGGTGAAGGTTTTTGCTGGTACCTGGCAGGAGTCCTTGCCTCCCTCGAGGAATCCAGCACAGAACATGTTGGAGGTGATCTGTCCAGGGTAAGAGGACCTACAGCTGCTGTCGCTCAGGATGGGGGCATCAAGGCACCTCAGACGATCAGGGTAGTTGCCTATGAAAAGATAGTACATTACCTATTGTGCAACAGAACTATTTCTCAGATTGACTTGTAGTATTTTACTGACTTCCAGAGCCGCTCATGTTGCCCCATCCAGAGATGAGACAGCGGGTTCCAGAGCTGGCACAGCTGGAGGGCAGGGACACGGTGCGGACGTTGCTGTTCAGGGTGGCGGGGGTGCTCAGCTTGATCAGCATGATGTCATTGTCCAGGTTGCGGCTGCTGTAGTAGGGGTGACGGATGACCTTGGCAGAGTTGATGAACTGCTCTGTGCCCTCGTTGACGGCAATGTTGTGCTCACCAAGACGCACTTGGACGCGGCTGCAGAGATAGACATGAAGATTGCGTCTTAGAACTGTGACAATGCACATGGGTTAGAGAGAGTAAGAATCAGGGGAGCAGCAGATGAATGCAACAGAACATCACGTTTCAATATCTGTACTTACGACTTGTAGCAGTGAGCAGCAGACACCACCCAGGTGCTGGAGATCAGAGAAGCTCCACAGAAGTGGTAGCCACTGTTCAGAGAGACCTGGTAGGGCACAGAGTTCTTTCTGCACTCATAGCCTCCTACAATCTTGTCATCCTCAATGGGAGCAGCATCTGGTATGAAGAGTTTAAAAGAATATAAACTTTGCAGGAAAGCAATATTCAGAGACATGTCAAAGTTAATGAGTTTCCACTCATACCCTTTGAATGTACAAAAAGACTTTTAAATTTCCCTCAAAGTAAATTCATACTCACATGCCACTGCACAGAGGGCCAAAAGAATGAAAGCCTTCATGGTAGTACCTGTAGGAGTCTCTGTGTCGACTCAGCTGCCCTGAAGCCCCTTTTAAACCCACTGTGTCCCTCTGTTATCTGATCAGCCAAGGACATAAATTTCCATTTTCAGCCCTTTTTTCGCTGAGTTATGTGTGTAAAAACACATCTGGAGGACTCAGGCCAAGTTATTGATAATGCATCCTTTGGTCCCAGCAACACCTGAAACACGTGTGTTTGCATTAACCCTGAAATACAGGTTGGGCAAGGTATAAGATAAGGTTAGGCCAAGGACACAAATTTCCATTTTCAACTATTTTTTTGCTCAGTTATGTTTGGGAAAGCACATTTGGAGGACCAAGGCCAAGTTATTGATAATATGTCTTTTGGTCCCAGCAACACGTGTTTGCATTAACCCTGAAACACAGGTTCATTTGTTTCTGTAAAATTGTTAAAATGTACAAAAAATCAGGAACATTCTCCCCCATGGATGCATATATTATGTGATGTTTTAAAACATCTATCATTTTAAACTATGGTCAGTTATTGATAAAAAAAAAGTTTGTGACGTGAAACAACTGGAATTATTTTTTCATTTTTTTATTGCTTTTCCCTCCAGCCAGTGTTAACCAGAGTTATCATTATGCTAAAAAAACACCTATGAATAAGCAAACACACTTAAAAATCTCTTGGTTCAGATGGAAATAACATTGTAGTTTGGATGAAATATGTTACATAGATTGAGTAGTGTAATGTGGGACACTGACTCATGTGGGACACCCAAGCTTGAGTGCATTAATCCCTTTTTTTGACAACATGAAGAAACACGATAGGTGTTGAGTCCAAGAAGGGTTATCACGTTATTGAAATCACATGACCTTGCTGATGTGATGTCATAAATCATAGCAGGAGGATGACCAAACAGGAAGTACCCCCTGTGAAGTCCACTTCAAGGCCAGTGACATCCGGACAAAATCAATGTTAAGGATATAAATCTCTTAACAAATAAAAACAACAATACTAATTGTTTTCAAATGATCTCAGTGAAGTATTTGTGTATTAAATGATGCAGTAATATTGTACTAATGTGTTGAGATTATTTTTTATTAAGAGCAATCTTTAGTCGTCCCACTTTAGGAAAGGTTGATTTTAAAGTAGGACAGCATGCTTTGACTAATGTGGGAGATTATATACTGTGTTATTTAATTGGGAAACTATGCATTTTGGAAATGTCCTGCAATTTTTTTTCACTTTTTAAGCTTGTGATGCAGCAACTGTTTCAAGTTATAGATTAGGATTCAAATCATTGTCATTATTTGCCACTAGGCTAGCTTACTGTTTAACTTAAAATAAGCTAGCTAAGTCAAATAACTAGAATTTAGTCACAATGATATCTAATATAACATGGCACATTTGTCAATGTACCATATGAAAAAACTTCTACCCACGTGTTATGTATGAACTTTATTTCCAAATGTGCAATAGACAACGATTTTTACATCCTGTTATTAAAATTGGATTTAGTCGGGGTGTTGGTGGCGCAGCGATTAGTGCGCGCACCCCATGTATGGAGGCTGTAGTCCTTCAGACGGGCGGCCCAGGTTCAAATCCGGCCCGTGGCTCCTTTCCCGCATGTCATTCCCAACTCTCTCTCTCCCTGATTTCCGACTCTATCCACTGTACTACATCACCAATAAAGCAACAAAAAGCCCAAAAATAATTATTTGAAAGAAAAAAATAATTGGATTTAGTCTTGTCCCTGCAAAATTAACCCTTGTGTTAATACATGATTGTTTAGACATGATGGTAGAATGTTTATTTTAATATCAGTATTAAAGGTTTGGATGGAAAGCTTCAGGCAGATTCTATATTGACCTTTACATTTTAGTGATGAAGATCTAGTTACAGAAGCTGATACGTCTCACTTTTAGCACATTCAATTGTAGCTGTGCATATGGTGCATGCAAATATAACATAGGCTATGCAGACTAAACACCTGACAACAGACCTTGTCTCTTTGTTAGGTGATCGCATTAGAAGGTGAACCTAGCTCACCACATCCTTGCTCATGTTTATGCTTGGTCCCTGCATAACAATATGTTGAAACATGCTCTGTCCTCTTGAGTAACCTGCGTGAAAACACACCTGGAGAGCTTATTGATAACAAAATCTCAAGTCCCAGCTAAAGTCACTTACTCTAATTGTTACGACGCAGATGTATTTATGGATTTGCTTAAAGTGCTTGATTCTTAAAATAAATATTTAAATTCAGTCTAAATGTGAATCTACAACAACTTTATTTAATGCAGTTACTACAACATAATAATTTAATTCTACATTCATATTTAGCAAACCCAGGAGTTTTTAGTTGAAACTAAAAACTCTCTAATATATCCTAAGGTTTCTTTGTAAAGCTTTTAAACAGTTGATGTTGTTCTGACATATAAACTGATTCTCAATATAAAATAAAGTCTTTAAATACAATATTAAATATTATTGAATGTTGTTACCCTGCTAAACAGAAGCAAACAAGATGCACATATTGCTCAGGGGAAAAAAAATCTAATCAATTTCTGATCCAACAGTATTTATTATCCATTAATAAATACTGAGGGCAGGGACACGGTGCAGACGTTGCTGTTCAGGGTGGCGGGGGTGCTCAGCTTGATCAGCATGATGTCATTGTCCAGGTTGCGGCTGCTGTAGTAGGGGTGACGGATGACCTTGGCAGAGTTGATGAACTGCTCTGTGCCCTCGTAGACGGCAATGTTGTGCTCACCAAGACGCACTTGGACGCGGCTGCAGAGATATACATGAAGATTGCGTCTTAGAACTGTGACAATGCACATGGGTTAGAGAGAGTAAGAATCAGGGGAGCAGCAGATGAATGCAACAGAACATCACATTTCAATATCTGTACTTACGACTTGTAGCAGTGAGCAGCAGACACCACCCAGGTGCTGGAGATCAGAGAAGCTCCACAGAAGTGGTAGCCACTGTTCAGAGAGACCTGGTAGGGCACAGAGTTCTTTCTGCACTCATAGCCTCCTACAATCTTGTCATCCTCAATGGGAGCAGCATCTGGTATGAAGAGTTTAAAAGAATATAAACTTTGCAGGAAAGCAATATTCAGAGACATGTCAAAGTTAATGAGTTTCCACTCATACCCTTTGAATGTACAAAAAGACTTTCCCTCAAAGTACTCATACTCACATGCGGAGTTGGAGGACATGGTGTTGTGGATCCAGGAGTTGTAGTTGCAGACCTTGGCGTAGACTCCGGGCTTGTTCCTCTGGGCGCAGCCATAACCCCAAGACACCACACCCTGAAGCTGACCATTGCACACCACAGGGCCACCAGAGTCTCCCTGATATGACACAGACAGAGAATGTCAACAGTATGATGTCTACACATGATCAAGAGCGTGATAGTATGACCTCCTCATTCAGGAGGTTTCTCACTCATCAAATGACTGACTAGTTAACTCTCTGTTGATACTCTGTTGATTGTCAACTACAGATTATTCAATTCAATTCAATTCAATTCAAAAAACTTTATTTGTCCCCGGGGGGCAATTCAAAGGCACACAGAGCAGTAAATTAACAACAGTGCAAGTAAACGAAACATTTTAACCTAAATATAAAGTGTCAATTTAAATACAACTTAAAGCTTAAACTTAACTTAACAATACAAAATATAAAAGAGTAGATATAAGTGGACAGTGACTAACAGATGTAACCAGGTTAGATTAGATTAATTGACTATCAATAGATTAAGTACTAATTTGTAGTTGACTATCTGTTGATTGTCAACATATATATGACTATCAACAGTCTGGCATTTGTTAACCTGTGACTATCCAATTAAAGTGAAAACAGGCTATAATTGATTTAAATTGCAATGTATTCCATCTCTCCTACCTATAACACTGCTCTATAAAGAAATACATTTTATATAACATAAACCTGTTTGTACGTCCTTATATTTTAAAACATCTGTGTAATTTCACATCACTTATGTTCTCTCGTCTCCACAAACGTTGATTGCTCCTGAACACACCTCCTTTAATGACGTCAAAAGTACGCGACTGACCTCGGTTTGTGTCGGCTGCCGAGCTTAACAGCTGCTGCAATTGTGTTTTGGTTTTGTTTTGCCTATCATGTGCACTTATCATGAGGTAAGACACACAACAGCGTCAGCCTTGTCGTCGATTCTGCTCAGTCGTCGCTGGCTGTCCAGGCTGCTTCTGCACCTGAATACAGTGCTAGCCTGTTAGCTCACAGCTAGCTCCATTGCAGGATCAGCACCTAATGTATGCGAAATGCGCAACCATTGCGGATGTGGTGCAGACAAAATTGCGCATCAATGCGACAGAATACAGAAGTCAACATAACTAAAGAAAACAGAGAAAGCTTTCTGAAAATGAAGAGTTTTAAGCAGTGTTATGTTTTGTTATTGTATTTCAGCTCTGGGTGCGATCCTCTGCCTGGATGAAGCATCTCACAGTATGACAGCTTGTGTGTGTGTTTATCTCTGAGCTACAGTCTGCAGTGTTGTTTCATGTGTTTTATATATCAGCTGAGCATACATGTGAAGGATGTCGAGATTGAAGGGACTGCTACGATAGGAGTTCAGTCTCTCTTATTTCTAATCATACAATAAGATTGTATCCCTCACTCAAACACAGTTATATGTTGATTTATTTAAAAAAAAGGAGTGTTGTTATTCTAAATAAGAATTCTTCAACTCTATATTTCCTATAGTATCAACCAATGCTATGTGTGGTTGCTCTCCCCAAAGCTGGTTTCTGATTATTTGATGCAACATTTGGAAGTTGAAATGTATTTAGTTGGAGGTTTAGTTTCACCTTGAACTTGTGTTAATGGGGCAGCGGCCGCCAGTATCAGAATTGGCCCGCCAGTCAGTTCTGCTGTGAATCAGGTGTGACCCATGACTGAGTACTACGAGGAAGGGGGGCTGCTGTACGAGCAATCACCTCCCATGCACATCAAGGTGGAGTCTCCAGAGGGACCCTTTGGAGGGGGAGCCTCAGAAAACGGCTTCCCCAGGGAGGATGAGGACTCGGAGGGCAGCTGTGACCAAAATAGTGGATTACCTGGTGGGCTTCCCTTCAATGTGGTAGTGGTGCATCCGAACATTATGGCACCTGGCATGTCCTCAGACGACCTCTTGTCAATCGAACAAAGTAAGCCTGAATGTTTAATTTCCACATAGTGTGTGCCTGCTTAAAGGAACAGTGAATAAAACAGATTCAGGTGTATGTGTAAATGAAACTATTGCTTTAATCAGCAGTTGTTATACAGTAATATATATATTTTTAGTCTGATCTTCATGTATCATGTCTTGTTATAAGTAGTCATGGTTCAGTATGTTTTCGCTTGGCAGAGTGTAAACATGTCGGGCTCTGTCATGGTACATTTCTCCTCCTCACACAACTTGATATTTTTCCTTTCTCTAATGGGCTGTCTTCTTAACTTTCCACTGCAGACAGAGCTATGTCCGCTGCATTGGCTGCTGGTGGTGCAGGAAAAAGAAAGAGTCGTTTCAGTGGAGCAGAGCTGGAGGTGTTGGTGTCAGAAGTCACTCGGTGTGAAGGAGAGCTCTTTGGTCCCGCAGGAAGGCTTAGGCGACGAGAGAGAGAGCGCATCTGGGCAGGAATCCTAGAGAGAGTCAACGCTGTTTCGAGAGTACCGCGTACCCTTCGAGAGGTAAAGAAGCGCTGGGACGACTTGAAGAGACGCAATGGAGGCAGACTAGCAGATGCTCGCCACCGCAGCTGTTATCTGCCATCCAGCAGAGGGGCCTCGATGCTTGGCCGTCCCTCCCAGACAAGCCCCAGGCTTCAACATGCCAGGCAAAAACAAAGCACCAGACCAAAGCCCAGTTTTCCATGCTTCCCTGACTCAGATACAGGTAAAATAAATGAAACAGTTGTCAGTTCTGAATGCGCAGCTGCGAGTCCTAAAACAATTTACAGGCGTTACTAATATTTACTTACAATTATTTTTTGCAGTTGTAGGAATGGAAGGATCAGAAAGAGATGGTTTGGAGAAAGATGAGGACAATCCTGAGCACGACAGAGACATGGGAGAACCTGAGTGTGAACCAGGCGAGAACAGCATGGAGGACAAATTGGGATTAGGACTGGGTTTGGGCATAGGACCACCACCTTCTTCAGAACGATGGCTTCCTCCTTCCCCCCTTTACAGTGCTCCTTTCTTAAACGGCAGCCCCCAACCCAGCAGTCCTCAGCCATCGCTTGGAGCACATCAGGGTCCTCTGGAAGCCCCTCCACGCAGCTCCTGGCTGGAAGACGAGCTACGAGGGTTAGGAGAAGCAGCCATTCAACTGGGAAATCGGGTAGAAAAGAGTTTGCAGGAGTTTGGGGAAGGTTTCAGACAGGACATGCAGACACTTGTTGCTTCTCAAGAGACATTAGCAGTCAGTCTACAACAAAACAATGTCCTGTTGCAAAGGCTGCTGGGAGTGCTTGAAGCCCAGCAACAACCACAACCACAGCCGCATCGTGTACAACAAGCACACCAAACACAAACATCTCAACAGCACTTACAACCTCAGCCAGCTCAGCAGCTGCAACACATCGAACCACAACAGCAACAACAACAGCAGTTTGAAACACCACTGCAAACAGAAATTAAAACAAATCATCAACAGCAGCCTGTGGTCACCCAGCTTTCAAATAATCAGTCAGCGGTGGCATCGTTGCCTTCACCATTGTCCCCTGACTTACATGGCACTGTTCCCCCTGATCCACCCACAGACACAAATGGGACTGTGACGAGGCCAAGGCGAGGGAAAGCTGTTGATCACAGGCGCAGGAGACGACGCTAAAGTAGAAGTACATACGCGGACATCATGCATATTCAGTGTCTACAAATGTGACAAGAAATTGTGATTTTTTTTTTTCTTTTGGAAGAATTTTTATGAAGAATAAACGGACTTATTTTGAGTGTTACGTAACACTCCAAATCAGTAATTCATATTGCACTTACATATGTATTCAGAAAGTACTGAAGTAGATAAGCAGATTAAACAAATTACATAATAGGGTGGCCTTAACATATGCTTGGTTCTTAAGTATATACATATATGTATATAATGCGCTAACACTTTCTGAAACAAGTTGCTCATGATGCACTCATGAGATTTTTTGGCCCAGATAACACCAAACTGTAGGTGCTGATGTTTGATGGTGTCACTGCATGTCACTGTAAAAGCCTAGCAGCTGAGCAGCAAAGATCATGATGCTCTCTCTAGTTCAGTACTCAATTCAGTCTCTGTCTCAATTCTTCTGACCCACTGACTACATTGTCGTAAAGTACCTGTAATCTGCAGTTGTTACCCCATATTGTAGTTCTACAGCTAATGTAATTACCTGCTACTGTATGCTTGTGCTTTTTTACTGAGCCCCTCAAGGCTCAGATAAAAAAAAGAAGAAGAATAAAAAGCAATTTGCAAATCTGTTCGCACCGTTTACAAATCTGTGCACACAGATTTTGCGTCAATGGGAATGGATTTTGGAGTTTTTTCAGGGCTGTCAAACAATTCAATTTTTTATTGCAGTTAATCGCTTAATTATAATAGTTAATCCCAATTAATCACATTTTTAATCGCATGTTAGAAGTTCCATCATATCACATTTAAAAGTATAAATTGTAAGGCTTTTGCTTTGAATGTTTGTACTGTCTTGAGCTGAGAGTACTTTACTGTTTGAATTCAACCTTGCTTTTATTTTGAAATAAATGAAGGACCTTCTGGTCGATTGAAGGTTATGACATTAACTTAACCACAGACAGAAACTCGTTTGGGATCAAAAACTAAATCAAACAGCTAAAAGGGAGACACTGTGGAGGCTTATCCACATTTCGCATAAAGGGACAAAATAGCACGCAATTAATTGCGATTAAAAAAACAAAATGATGCATTAATTTCAGACCTTAGTTAATCACGACTAACTAGTTAATGCTTCCAGCCCTAGTTTTTTTTTTACATTTGTATTTCTTGCCTGAGCCTTGCGGGATTCTGTTTTTTTTTTTTAATGGTTTCATGAAACGTTTCCAGCTTTGGTTGGACAATAAAGTTAGACTGTGTTCTGTTTGATGTGTTTTCAGATGAAAATATATACATTAAAACAAAAAAACTGTTTTTTGGTGTTTTGAAAAACAAACAATATTCAGAGATTAACATCACAGCCGTTTCAGACTGTACATCATATGTTTCCAGTGGGATTTCAAAGCCTACATAAGTATGTAGGGGCTAGTATAATCTTGCATGCAGTATACTGGATGTGTTTGTAGATGGATAAAAAGAAAAATAATATGGCCATCTAAGTAGTTTTACAAAAGCTATATTTTGTAGATAACTACTGTTCCATTGAAATGTAACTAAACCTTAATAAAAATCAGACATGGACTGTAAATGAATCCAGCTGAACAATGTATTTTTCACGTAGCATGTTAAAAGTTGTATTATTTATTGTTGTTTATGTTTATGTTGAATTAATGAAGTTGTGAAAGCGTGCATGATGTGTATTCACATGGCTCCACACGGGTAGTGGAAGGGGACGATTTCAAATTAATTCATTCACTGAAATTATATCCTACAGCTAATTGTTGGAAACAAAGGTTTTATTTTGAAAACATGTACCGGAAGTCTCATTCCATGCTCAGTGTGTGTGCAGCGCGATCCTGTGTGTTCTTCTGGACAAGGGGGTGCATGGGGAAACATGGCCGCCGTAGACCCGTCGGAGTCTCCAAAACGACAGAAATCTCCTGCAGAGGAGGTGGGAGCATGTGGGGGGGAGACCGAGGCGACGGAGACGGGATGCAGCCTTAACCAGAACGATGAAACAACTGCTCATGAAACCACACAGAGCCCCGACGAGGTGCAGAGGAGCAGTCCTGGCGACGGAGGTGCAAGTGTTGCCAGCCATTCCGAGGTTGGTGTCGAGTCCGGTGCTGGAGCAGATAAAACGACATGCAATGCACCGGAAAACCCAACAGCGACCGGAAAAAACACCGAGGCTCCCGGCGGCGACAAGCGGGATTTCGACTGGTCGGAAAACGAAGACGACAATGAAGAGGCGCACAACGACAAGCAGGAAAATGATAAGTTTGGTATGCTAACGTTGTTAATGTATATAATAGTTAGCGTTAGCCTCAAGGCTAACCTGAGCTGTAGCTATCTCTCACTATTTTATCATAACAAAGTGTCAACCATGCCTGTGATCATTTTTTTGGACAAACTATAGCAGTCATCATGCTTTATGCATTTTCATGCACATTTGAGACGGATAGGCGTGATTGTGGTTTTATTTTGTGAGCATGTTCTTGTCTGTACACTGTTTATATCTGTTTGCTTAGTCGTCAGTGTGATGTGCTTTCCCCTTTCAGACCTCAATAATGTAACGCGAAGTGCTGAGGAGGCGCAGCAAGATACACATGTCGATGAAGAAAGTACAGATGATGCAGATGAGATAGTTGACGAGGTGGGGAGCTCTCCCAGAGATGTAAAGGGCACCAAGAGGCAGCTGGACGCGGAGGAGCCGGTGGGAGATGTTGACGGGATAGAGGACGTAGCTGAAGACGACGAGGAGGCAGACAGAGGGGAGGGTACGGATCCGACAGCCAAGCAGAAAAAGTGTCGTTTGGTGTGCAAGGAGTGCGGAGAGAGGTTCCCCCGGCGTGAGATGTTCAATCTTCATCGCCATTTTCACGCACACGGGGACGAGCTCACGCCTCTCACCTGTAAAGAATGCGGCCTTACCTTTCAGCACCGCAGCAGCCTCATTAAACATAGAAACGAACACAAAGAAAAGGAGGAGCAGCTCCTCGTTCCCAAAAAGGAAGCGCAAACCATGGAAGTGGGTAGCTTTGAATGTGCAGAGTGTGAGAAGATCTTCTCGACAGTGGATAAGCTGAGAGACCATAACTGCTTCAAAACAGTAGAAAAGCCTTACCACTGCCCCCTGTGCCGCCAAGAGTTCCAGTTTAGGGCGTCTGTCACTAAGCACATGATGACACACTCCCAGGAGAGAAAATTTACATGCCAAGAGTGCAGTCAAACGTTCCCGAACGTTATGGTCCTGCGCTACCACCAGCGATGTCACACGGCCCTGAAACCCTACGAGTGCCCTGAATGCGGCATGGTCTTCAAACACTACTCGGTCATGGAAGACCACCGTCGCAAGCACACAGACAACACACGCTCTCACCTGTGCAACATCTGCGGTAAGGCCTTCAAATACAGCAGCCTCCTCCATCAGCACCAGTATCTGCACACAGGCCAGAAACCCTTCCGCTGCCCTGAATGTGGTAAAAAATTTGCCTTTGCCCAGAACATGAAGGCACACTGTCGCCAGCATAGACGTCGGCAAACAAACTTAACCACTGAGCAGGCCCCTGTGGCCCCACATGTGGCAGTTAGAGGGGTGGGGAAAGAGAACACGCACCAGATTGAGGAAGCCAAACGTACATTTAACTGCCCCCTTTGTCCCCAAACATATTTGGCACCGGCCAACTTGAGAGCTCACATGCTGATTCACGAAGCTGAGTATGAGAAGCTGGAGAGAACACCCAGACCCCCGACTGAGATTAACAAGGTCTGGGAGAAAGGACTCACCTGTCCCCACTGCCCGAGTATTTTTCGTGAAGAATCTGCTTTAAATGTACATCTGTTAAGTGTCCACAAGTCTGTAACACAATTTGCTGAAGAGGTACAAGCCCCGCCTAAAAAACAAATTATTCCCATAAGCAGCGGAACTGTGCAGGGAAAGTGGAGAAGCGAAGGTCTGAAGTCTTACAAATGTTCTGAGTGTGCCAAGACTTTCCGCCACCGCTCAGTGTTAGAGCTGCATATGCGCATACATTCCAAGGACAAGCCTTACCAGTGCAAAGTGTGTGGCAAGGGCTTTAGGTTCAGTAGCTACTTACAGCAGCATCTCATCATCCATACAGGCAAAAAGCCATACAAATGTCCCGACTGTGGGAAGGACTTTGCCTTTATGCAGAACATGAAAACACACCAGAAGCTGCATCAGGAAAAACCGTTTCGCTGCACAAGTTGCCGCAAAGGCTACAGCGATGAAACCCAACTGCAGCAACATATGTTATCACACAATGGTGACAAACCTCACAAGTGTGACCAGTGTGATAAGAGCTTTGGATTGGCCTATCTGCTCCGGGATCACATGAACACACACACAGGGGAGAGACCCCATCACTGCAATGAGTGTAATAAATCTTTTTCCTGGTTTAGCAGCCTTCTTGTGCACCAGAAAATCCACAATCGCAAGCGGCAGGGTTTCAGCCAGTATAATTCTTTCCCCATGGCTACTAGGATGAGAGGCAGGGGCAGCAGGGGGAGGAGAGGAGAGAGGTGGGGCTGGTCTAGACAATTAGGGGGCTCAGGGATCGTTAGTTCTCAGGCATCTCCTTATCCAGTTTCTGCACTGAGAGATGCTGAGTTGCACAGAAGGGCAATCCAGACACAATCCTCCATGCTCCAATCTCGCATAGATTTACAAAGCAGACAGCAGAAAGAGCCATGGCTGCCTGACCTTCAACCTCAACCGGTGCAGTGGAAGGTCGACGGTGATGAGGTAATGCCTGTCCCATCATCACAGCAGCAGCTCGCAGCTCCACAGCAAACACAGTTCGAGAGCCCGCCACTTTCAGGCCTACAGCAGCAGCACCACCAGAGGAGTCCAGGCTGGGCTGATAGCCCTTCGATATCTCAGTCAGGCTCCACATCTGCTCAGAGCTCCGAATCATCACAAATGAAAGAAAGTCCAGCTTCTGTTGTCGGCTCCTTCCTGGCAGCTGTACCACAAAAATCCAGCCCGTTAGGAGTGAGCGAGATGGAGCAGCAGAGGCAGCTCAAACCTGTTACTTGGAGTAGCCCACCCACATCCACAGTTTTAGCTTCCACAAGCTCTTTGCAGCATGATTTTTCTATTCCGTCATATATAGATGCGGCAGCACTGTGGAGTATCAGACCTGCACTGTTGGCAAATTCACAGAGCTCGCCAAAGTTTTGTCCGGAGCTTCAGCTGGCAAGATGGCCAGGCTCCCCAGTGTCAACACAAAAGGAGCCGTCCACACCTCCTAAAAAAGAGGACAGTAGAGTGTGGGACCTGAGTAACCCTCAGGTTATACCATCGACTGTTAGCCAGCACGAGAAGCCATGGAACGGCTGTGAGCTGCAAAAGCAGTGGGCTCCAGGCTTAACGGGTGCATCGACATCAGCTCAAATAGACCAAAGTAGTGCAATGCCAATTTCAACTCCTGTTTCTCACGGGGTAGGTAGCACCTTGTGGGATATACAAACACCACCGGGTATTCCAAAGACCATAAACTCTGAGAAATTAGTAAATAATCAAGATTTTCAGCTGCAGCAAAAGCAGGTGTTGTCTGGCTGGGCCAACGTACAAAGCCAGACATCACAGAAGGTTCCTATCTCCATTCAATACGAGCCTCATCGTTTCAGCCAGGGGATGGGAACACCAGTATGGGGCTTCCAAAGTAATCCTGTGGGTCCTGCAACGCTGCTCACTGGGCAACTCAAACAAGGGAATGGACAGGAGCTGCAGCAACAGCCAATGGTATCAGGAACTCAAATAATCATAAATCAGCCTTCCCCCTTTTTCTCCTCTCCACTTGCTCCACTCCCCCCTTCTCTAGCTTTGCCTGGCTCTCACCCTCTTCACTCTGTCGCAGTTGGTGCTCTTTCAAGGCCGCCACACCCAAATATTTTTTTCACGCCACAGGCAGTCATGAGCGAGAGGTCACACATGCCACAGACTCTAGCCCTACCTCAGCTTGCCCCTCCGACAGAGCCTCACAAACTTGGACCCCGTTTGCCTTTTGCCCCAGAACGGCTCCTCCAGTGCATGATATGTGGGTGCTCTCTACCACGGGAGCTGGATCTGCAAATGCATTACTTGCAACATGCACAAGGGGAGATATGACATTTCTACACTAGCAACAAAACTTAGTTTTTTCAAAATATTTTTTACCCCAGTGGGACCTCATTTATTTCACCCTTAGTTGTGTTGTTTGGCCAGTCAAGTGGCTGGGCATTAGAAAGAAAATATAAAAGTGAAACTTGATTTATGAAAATTTGTTAAGATTGATGCATATATGTGCCATTTAATTACTTTCACCATCTTTTATTATGCATTAAAGTAATACAATTACTTACCTGGTTTAAACAACTCCTGGTGGTGCAGATAGTTGAGGTCTTACACTCTTCATTTCATTTATTGCCTATGACGTTTAGATTTAGATATAATAGTATTTTTTTTAGCTCTGTTCATATGTCTCTGAAACTGTTTCTTCATGTACAGTATACTGTGTGCCTTTTATAAGTACAGTCTGCATGTCTGCTGTCTTGATATTCTAGGCCTAGTTTGTGCTTAAAGTAGACTCAACAATGTGACCTCACTCCCTGAACACAAACTTTTTCCAACATCCTGTAAGGAATTGTTAGTTTTTGCTTTTGAGGAGGGGGGTGGATTGTTGGGCCCAAAGATTACATGCGTCAGAAAAACAATGAAAAGCTGACTGCATACAGTACAGCCTTGTTAGGAAGCACTTTTATTCACAGGGCGAATGTCCAAATATCTCAAGTAAAGTTCACATCATGGTAAATTTGGAAAGAACAAAATAATGTGTAAACAAATCTGATGTTTACATCCTTTCTCAGTACAAATGTTACTCTTAAGATTATAAGAAAAAGGGAGAAAGTTGCTTTAAAACATGATTGATGACACTGTTGTTAAATTGTGATTTTTTTTAATTTAAATTGACTTTGGCTATATGTGAGGATTTGTCATTAATATATTAAATATGGCAAAACGAACATAAACTGATGTTATGAAGTGGATGATATGCTATCATCAGTCCATTTTCAGATGATGTGTACTTGACAATTCTATGTCAAAGTGATTCTGGGCGGCACTATTTGGCACTGTGCGAATCAGATGCATTGTGCATCTCTTAACAGAATGAGTATTTCAGATTGGAATTGATCCATGTTTATAAAACAATGTCTGCTTTTGAGTACAATTCATTGTGTTTTTTGTGAATACTGAATGACTTCATTCCATAACTGTAGATTTAGTACACAATCCCGTCTCCTCTTACAACAACGGGCCATTGAGTAGCTTCGGTTGCCCAAAAACTGACTGAAAATCTTAATTTCTACTGTAAAATAAACACATGGTCAATTTGTTAAAGAAAACTGTCCCTTTGTGTCTTGACCTTTAGAGTCTGAAGGTTAAAAAACATGTGTCCTTCTACCTCTATCCACTGTTTAAGCATGGAAAGAAATAGAAATTTCCCATGATGTCTACATATTGTAATTAATAAAACTTGCCTTTGATTATAATTTTGTGTTGCACTTTACTTGTGAGGTTAATCTGATTTAAGGTTTAGAATTTGTTAAAATATGAAGTATTAGTTTGCAGAATTCATTAAGCTCAATGAACGCAAATCATGAAGAGAAAAATTAAATCTCTTTAATATTATACTTGGAGGCTGAGCAGAAGTACATGCAATAAGTCATCATTAACTGGTTGATTGGAAGATGGAAACTCCTAATGGTAATCATTGAAACATATCCCAGAATCCCACTGACTGTTTCCTCTGTATTTGAGGTGTCAAGGTGTAATTCTGAATGAGCCACGCCTGAAAATAGTAGTGTGGGGAAATAATAATAATGTTAGTCAATGGGTGGGGTCAAATTTCACACATTTATAGAAGTATCCGATCTGATGGGATGGAAGCTTCCGCCAGATAAATAATTTGGCATTAATCAAATTGAAATGGTGTTTTTGATTCAGATCATTATCAGTTGATTAACCTCCAGTCATATTTTTCATTGATTGAAAAGTAACAGCCGAAGAAGAGTCGACTTCCGGTGACGGTCGCGCTGCTACTTAACGCAAAGTGTGCGTGAGACAGCTAACCCTAGCCTACAGTTAATCTTTTATTAATTTAAGAATTTAACATAACTACGCTACTTGCTCCGCAGGCGTATTTATGGTTTTTCCCGTATTGAGTCGGGTGATTGCAGTTTAAAAAAATAAAAATAAACAGGGGTGGCGGCGTGATGCTAACGAGAGCAGGCTAAAGTGAGCTAGCAGTACTAAACAGAGCCAAGATGGACGGAGCTGCTGCGGCTGATGCGGTCAGAGAGGACGGAACTGAGAAGAAACACCACAATGGAGACTCAGCATCTGAAAACAGTGTGTGTGCATCGGCTGAGGACACTGCTGAAAGTAAGTATCCAGGCGCGGTCAATTAAAAGTAAACCTGATAATTATTTAATAAAACGTGTTCAGGCGCATCGATATCCTCCGACCTCAGTGAGGGATTAAAAAACACTTCTGGACGAGAACAGTCAGCATTAAACATGATTTACACCCATATGGAATTATTTTTAAATGTTAACATTATTCATATCGATTTTTTATGTGTTAATAATTGTACTTAATATAATGTTGCTTTTATTTCGACCCATTTAGTCAGAACGTTTGGTTTTCAATTGGTCAAAAGTCAATATTGAAAAAGCTCGTTTGCATCTATGCATTATACAAGGAATGGTCTGTCAATGTTTAAATTTAAAGTTACCATGACCCTAAAATACTGAAGCAGCTTCATCTAGTCTTGTTATTTTTTCAGATATTTTGAAACATATTTGTTTCCCATTTAAGATAAGATATAATTTATTCATCCCAGCAGGGAAATGTAGGTGTTCCAGCAACCAGCATACATACAAACACACAACACATATATACACACATAACCCACCCATACAAAAAACATGAGCCCACAAAAAAAGTGGTGTGGATGGTCCATGTGCATAAGTAGCTGTTACTCATAGATAACAGTACAGAATACTAGCTCTGCCAGTGCATAGTATGATAGATAAATAAAGAATTATTATTTAATAAAGCAGACAAGTGTGCAAATATACTAGTGCAAAATACATTTTGATATATGCAGCTCGGGCTAAAGTTTAAATGTCTTCTGTCCATACTTAAAGGGGAGTTGTAATAAAGTGCAATTGCAGTAGGTAAAAAAAAAATAGGGTTCAAACTTCTTTAGGGTTTCATAAACATTAAGTGACATTTGCAGGGGTTAATAAGATAGAGAGTACAAGAACATATTTGTGGAAGACTAAAGTGTCTTTTAAAGTAGTTTTCTTCCTTGAAAGTGCTTAAACTGTAACCACGCAGATCTTTTGTAAGCAAAATTGTCACACAATACATAATTTGAGGCTAATTCCTCAATTAAGATGTGAAAAGCCAAGGAATGTGTACAGCCTTAAAACTAGTTGCTGAATAAAAAAAAATCGAAACATCAATCAATGTTTATTTTCTTGATTCAATTCCGAAAATCCTGAAAGCAGTTATTTCCATTGTAATGAAGACTCCTCATTTGTGTTGCACACAGGCCCCACTTGACTACACAGCCGTAAAATATTTTGTGGACTCACTTTATTCCAAACCAATACAAGTAATGCACATATTATTGTATAACAACTATCAGAAGGTACAGTCATTCATTTTCTGATTTTCTGTCATCTGTGTGTATGATTGAATCAATATCAATGCATATTGGTCAATAGAGAATATTGAATGAAATCTTGACCCAAAGAATTAAAATCCAATTCAATTAAGGTTTTTGAGAAAACACAGCTTTACTAAAAAGTCAATAATGTCTGTAAATTTGAATATTGATACTGATAGTTTTTAAGTTAATTGACATGTTCTCAATAATGTAATGAACAATGAGGGAGTTAATCTGCATTTTGTAGGAAAAAGAAATGCAAGAAGATCTAAAAGTTGTGTGCTGCTGTTGTAGAGAGAACAGTAAGGGGCTTTTGTACAATCTATTTTTGTTGTTAGTTGGGTTACTGCTTTAACTGCTTGCACGTAAACAATATTAGTTGGCTTTCTTTTTGTGTACTGAGTGTCAGTGCCACTTGCAGTCAGCATCAGTGTTTTGTTTGTTGTGTTTTCTTCTACATACTGGTTCAGCCTTTCTACATGTGCTGCCATGCAGTTAATGACCTGCCGATAATAATAATAATAATAATAATAATAACAACATATATGGCTGTTTAAACAAAATGCATCTCCTACCTAATGCACTCAGGTATTAAAATGTAGCCAGTTTAAATAAGAATAATCCTAGTGTTTGCTTTAATGATATGATTCTCTCTTTTGAAGTATCTCAGTAAAGAAAATCACAGTTTTTTACAACTCAACTGTGCAGTACCACACGTTATTACCATTGGGGCCTAAAAATGCAACAGGGTCTGTTGCAATCCTTTCAAGTAACTGAACGCTTGCCTTGCTTGAACTTAAAAAGGTCATTTGGCTTATGCACTGAGTTGTTAGCCCCTCTGCAATTAATTCCAAGGCTTTTGATAAAACTGTGATCTCTACTCATATTTTAAAATAAATACTTAATTTGCCTCATTGTATTTGTGGTTGTTTTTTAGTTATTTATTGTAATTTATGTTGGATTTTTTTTCTGTTTTTGTTTTTTGATCTGTTGGTCTGTCTTTCACTGGAATCGGGAGTGGCTTTGACTTCCTTCTTTCCCCTCTCTGTTTTCAGGGGTTGGGGTTTTCTCCTGTGGGGATTGTGGAGCAGCCTTCAGAGAAGAGGCAGCCTACTTGGAGCATCAGCATCTGCACCTGCAAGAAAAAAAATATTTAGACAAACCATTTGATGGTTTTCATGATGCAGAAAAGGACAGAGACACGGCTCATTTCTGCACTTTATGTTCAATCTCATTTGTTGAATTAAATGAGTTGCACTTGCACATGGAGAAGGAACATGGTGAAAGCTCCCAAAAGGACTCCAGTGTTGAACTAAACACTGGGAAAACAAATCAACACACATATGAATGCAGTGACTGCGGGAAATGTTACGGTGTGCTCGGACACTTTCTCAACCATCAGCGATCACACACGCTAGCCTCAAAATCTGTTTTTCATGACCTTGAACATTTGAAGAAGAAGTCATTTCAGTGTGAGTCTTGCGGCCGGAGTTATTCACGTGCCTCAGCTCTTGATGCACATCGTCGTTGTCACGAGGAAAAGCTCGTAAAGGCACGCAACAGGAGTTCAGGAGATTCATTTCCCGTTGATGAGTCAACGGTTGATGCCAAGCCCACTATAGACCAGACCAACAACACTCCGGAAAAACCTTTCAAGTGTTCATGTGGAAAAGCATTTCCTGCTCTGGTGCGTCTTAAAACACATCAAAGATTCAGCCGCAACATGCTATGCTCTCCAGAGGAAATGAGAGAAAAACCAAAGAAAATCTGCAGTGAGTTTCACTGTAGTGAGTGTAATAAGGCTTTTCATAGTCATATAGCCCTCTTCAATCATCAGCGATGGCATTCTAATATCTCAAATGATCCTGCAAAAAGGTTTCCATGTGAATTATGTGGAAAAGTATTTATGACTCTAACATTCTACAACAGACATCAGCGCATGGCGCACAGTGATGAGACCCCTGCAAAGTCTTTTCTTCATCAAGTGTATCAGCTGCAAAAGAAAGCATTTGAATGTAAAGATTGTGGGCTTAAATTCTCCAGGGCTTCAGCACTTCACTCCCATCAGATCCACCACACAGAAAATTTTAGAGAAACAGAGAAGGGGGGCAATATCTCCCTTCCTCCCCAACAGAACAGTCCAGAAAGTGAGAGAAAAGACACTGAGCAGGAACAAAAGGAACCAGAGAACGTGATTCCTACCAGTGTGTCAGAAGAAGACTTGGATGTAGTTGAGATGGATGAAGATGCTGAGAGCTATGAACCTGGGGACTTTAATGTACAGGTGATAAGTGCAAGTGAATCTGAGGACGAACCAGCCCAAGACTTGAATCCTGATCTGGAGCTTCTGTGCGAATCAGATCATGAACAAAGAGATGATTGTGACACTGGAAACCTCCACAGCAGAATCTTTTCAAAACCAGAGATGGATTTGAAAATTGTACAAATTGACTTCGAGCCATCTGACATGCAGAGTGCACCGATTGAGAGCGAGCCGGCGAATTACACAACTGGGGAAAGATTTGATTGCCCAGATTGTTACCGGTGGTTTACTAGTGCTTCATCACTGCGTGTTCACAGAATGTGGCACAGCATCCGTAAGAGAAGACAACAGCCTCAAGGTCAGTCAGCGTCAGTTCACACAAACGACACGTACGGCCACGAAGCCAGTAGCTTTGCAGCACACTACAGTCACATTCATCAACACAATAATCAAAACACAAATGATGACTTAATGTATCAAACAGAGGGCTCAGAAAAGAAACATTTGGCATGCAATGAGTGTGGTAAAGGCTTCTCGCGATTATCTGCTTTAGTCTCTCATCAGTTGCACCATCCCAAAAAAAAACAATTCCAATGCCCTGATTGCATGATGTCTTACTCCTATGCTGCGAGCTTATTTAACCATATGAAAAACTGTTCTGCACAGAAGAAAGAGAACATTTCTGTCACTAAAAAAGAGTACAATCCAAAGAAAACCCTTTTAGGCCCAAAGATTTATCATTGTGAACAGTGCGGGAAGGGTTTTTGGTCTCTGGGAGCTTACTCCCATCACAAGCAAAATCCAATTCAATGTGTAGATTTAAGGCTAAGAAAAGGAGTTTCAGGTTCTTTACACTCAGTTAATAGACACCCTCGCTCCAGTGTTAAGGTTGCTTGTCCAGTGTGCGGTATGAAGTTCCGTCACAAGGGCATCATGGCATTACACATGCGAAAACACGAAAACGGAAATCACAAATGTGAACTGTGCAACAGGTCGTTTCGTCTTTTTTCCAGCCTCCTCAGACACCAGGTAGTTCATAATGACCAGTTACTCCCACCGCCCATTAAGTCTTTTCAGCATCAGGTGGAGCAGTTAAAAAAGAACACATACAGCTGTCCTGACTGCGGGAAGCTTTTTTCCCGGGCCAAAGCTCTTCAGTTTCACATGAAGAGCCACGGCTACGAGACCTCACACTCGCCATCGTCGCCCAGATCCTCTGTTGCTCTGGAGGATCTCCAGTGTGCAACATGTCTTGCACATTTCAACAACAAGGCCTCTTTGAGGGCTCATCAGAAACTTTGCAAGAAAAGAGAAGTTCAATCTGTTGATTATAAGGTTGAGCCCCTAGAGAATGATAACCAGAATAATATGGAGGCTAGGACACAGGAAACGTCTAAGCAAAAGTCCTTTAGGCATGAAATTGGAAGTGAGGAGCAAAATATGGGAAATGAAACAGGCAACTTAAAAAACTCAAGAACAACCAATTTGAAATACAAATGCAAAAAGTGTGACAGAAGCTTTTCAGTGATTGGAGCATTAAATTTGCATAAACGAATTCATGTAGAGGGTTACAAACCTGTAGTAAAAACAAAATTGTCTATGTCGGTTATAAATAAATTTAAACAGGAAGACTCGAGTAAAGGACTATTTCACTGCTCAGAATGTGGGAGGCGATTCATGTCAAACTCAGCCCTTGGCTCCCACAAAAGATGGCACAAAGAAAAGAAAATTTCACGGGCTTTGCTAAAAGATGATGATTTCAAATCTGTCAGCCAGAAGACTGAAGGTGGACCTTTTCATTGCAACCAATGCAGCAAACAGTTCTTTAACCATTGTGTTCTTCAGCGCCACCAGATGTTTAATCATCAGTGTCAAACCAAAACTGAGCCAGAGCCTGATGCAGACAGAAGTACCATGAGCAACAGTACACTGAAAAATCCTGAGTTGTCATGCCCAGAATGTAAAAAAACATTTGTGAAGCACTCACTTCTTGCTGCTCACTTTGAAAATGAGCATGGTAAAACTTGCACGGCTGCACACCTTCAAGAGGACGGACCCATCTTGGTTGACCAGCTCCCCCAGCAGGTGGATGTGAACTCTAATAAGAGTGAGTCCATGTCATCAACTCTGAAGCACAAAGTGCACCAATGTCCCCTCTGCTCTATGACTTTTGCTAAAGCAAGAGGTCTGCGTGCACACAGATGGCAGGTTCACTCGAACAGCAAAAAAAGCAAGAAAATGATTATTTTGAGCAAAAAGACACCCATTGCCTCAAGTAGGGACCTTAGAGAGAAGGGGGATTCATCAGTTACAGAAAATGCTATTTCAGCAGTGAAAAATAGCTCCGTCGACAACGAGGAGAAGAAAACTAGATTGGACCCCTCGCCTGTGAAATTGAATTCATGCCTTGACAGTGGAGAGCAGTGCAGTCCTGCAGGCACCCGCTTAGACCAGAAGAAAGCGTACCTGGAGGTAAAACATGAGCCTAATGAAGGGATCCAATCTCCCGACACATCCGCAGACAGTTCACAATCTCTTGGCCGCTTGTCTGAGCATGCAGCCAAATGCCTCTTCAAGTGTGATAAGTGTGGGAAAGCTTTCCAAACAGAGGAACAACTAGGAAGCCATAAGACCAAGGCAAAGAGCCGGCCATATTGTTGCGCCCTGTGCTGCCAAGGCTTTTGGACTGAGAATCAGCTGCAGCAACATCTTGCCTGGCACGATGAAGTCCGGTGTCGTCTCCCGAACGAAGTCCGCTTTAGGCTCAGCGCTGCTTTGAGCTCTAGGCCTCTTAAACCAATAATGCCCTCTGCTGACACCAAAGGAAAGTCCTTTCCATCCTTTTCAGTGACACCAGAAAGCCTGTCACAAAACAGCCACAAGTGCCAACAATGTGGCAAAACCTTCCTTTCACCATCTGCGTTACAGAAACACGAAACTCAGCACTGTAACAATGACTCGTATCACTGCTCTATTTGCCCCAGGACCTTCAGTGAAATACAGGACCTTATTGATCATCACCAGGAATGTATTGGTGGTTACAGAAAGCAGAGTGATGCACCTGCTGCTGTCTCATCTGGAGATACCAGTGGCCTTCCTTGCCTCGAATGTGGGACTACTTTTTGCCTAGAAACTGATTTGCACCAGCACTATACTGAACACGCCCGGAAAGCGTGTTAGACTGAACTACCTGAAAAGGACTAAGATGAGTTGAAGACACTGCAAGAGACTTTTTTGACTAGAGACTAAGACTATTTTGTTTTGCTGAGGTAGACAAACGCTTTCCCGTTTTGATTGTATATTTAAGATTCTTTATGTTGTTAAGTTCTTGAGGTAAAATTCCTTTACCTGGGCTGTTATTTACACTGGAATAGTACATGTTTAAATGTTAAAGAGAACCTCTGTAAAGTTGTGTTTAGATCACATAAAAGGAGTTAAATTTAACCATTTGATTTTCTTCAGTTTGATCTCTTTGCCCTGGTTTTTCTCCTCCTGGTTATGTGATATGCTATATGTATGGTACGTCATATCTAGATGTAGTAAAAAAAATCTGCAACATTTGTGCATGTAACCTAAATCTTGCAAAAATGAATGTGGCAAACTACTTATAACAAAGCTTTTGAAGATACTGAAAACACTCATGTGTAGCTGTTGTGATCACTTTTACTGAGGGTTTGCAGAACAATATATTCTCTGCCCAGTAACGAGAGAAGACATGAAATTCAATAATCTGCATTTTTATGGTAAACTGGTCGAAGGAAAGAAGTGATTTTGAAGATTACAGCCAATAACTACTAGAAATCCAACTTCACAATCAAGTAATCGTGTGATGTGTACAAGATGTTTAGCATTAACTGTTTTTAAAAGCTCCAGTGGTAGCTTCCTCCTGGAAAGAGTATTGATGACTAAAACTAAATGATGCTTTCATGTCGAGTGGTTGTTAATAAGTTGTAAGATGGAAAGGAGTATTTACATTGTAGCAGAGGTGTTATATATTAATAGGATTTCTCTAGGTGACTAACATGTCCCATTAGACTACCTGTTTAACTTGTTTATGAAACAAAGATGAAAACGTTCTCTTGAAAGTTCAAATAAATTGACTAATTTCTCCTGAACTTTTGGGTTGCTTGATTAATTCTGTGTCAGTTACGTCAATCTATGTGATTTCATAATTATCAATCTAGTTATTATAATATATTTACATTTCTTGATTAATGACTCCAGCCTGTTTTCTTTATCTTGTGCATCCAGAATAGATAGAAGTGTTTTCAAGTGTAAAACAATGAAAAAGTTAACAGCCTTCAAAACATTTTAAATCTTACATTTTATTACAGGAAAATAATGGTTGTATTTTCTTTTTTATCCTTTTTTAAGTATTTCACAGTAAAGTAGCAAAAGAATCGTAAAAGTACTCAAACAAATCAATATTTAACTTGAAATTCAATTCACTATTCAAATGTCTTCTGATCATGAAACATTTAAGGTTGGTCTGTTTACTGATTTGATTTTGAAACACATGCAAACTATCTCAAAATAAATTAAACCCAAGTAGCAATTGTGCTGCCATAATTACGAGTTTAAGTCTTGGTAGATTCTTCATAAATACTCGACTTTCATTAAATGAGGGAAAACAGGACTTGTATGTTTTATTGCGCACTATCCCTGTCACCCAATATTTGTACAAAGAGAAGAGCCGAAGTCTTGTAAGATTCACCTGCTGCAGTTGAACTTTGGTAACTTAACCAGTAGTGACAAGATTGAATCCTTTTTGCAAGAAGATTGTAGAAAAAATGTCCTTCATAAATTAAGCTGTCTGCTTGCTTAACAAAGTCCTGATGAAGAAAATACAGCATATGACGTGTTGAGATTTTAACTTGTAAATGATCTAAATTGTTTTTCCCCCTTCTTTTGTAGTCAAACCGAGCAGCCTTGCTTGTATCGATTGTGGACTGAAGTTTGCAGACCGAAAGGTTTTCAAAAATCACCTGCACCAGCATGCCCTGGAAGAGGACGGGGAGGAGGAGGAGGAAGTCGGGAAGGGCGACAACAGGATCCATGAGGAACAACTGGACTTGGAGAAAGTGGTAGATGGTGAAAACACTGATAAAGACATAGGTTGTGATGAAAATAGCTCTTACATAAGCAGTTCATTGCAAACAAACCCCTCCGACTCAATACCAGGCGTTGAAGTTGCCGCTGTCTCAAAGAAGAAGAAACGCAGGAATGTTAATTCTTGTTCTGTTTGCGGTAAGGTTTATAAATACCTCTCATCATTCAAGAAACACCAACAGATTCATAACAAAAAGGCTACTGTAAATACAAGTGTCCCGAACTTAACTCAATATGAGTGTCCAGAATGTGGTATGGCATTTCTCAGGAAAGCGCGGCTACAGGGTCACATGAGAATTCACAGGTCAAGTATACTGTTAAAATCGGAATATCTCAAATGTGATCAGTGTAACAAAAGCTTCAGGTCTGAAAAGTCATGGATGGCTCACCTTGAGCTCCATGAACTAAAACCGTTTTGGTGTTTAAGTTGCAACAAAGGGTTTTTTAACGAAGAGGCGCTAGAAAAACACCTGCAGAGTCACAGTCTTAAGAAACATGCATGCAATATTTGCAACAAGAGCTTCCGCCTGCATACAGAGCTTAAGCATCACTACAACACCCACTCTGGAGCAAAACCTTTCCAGTGCACAATTTGTGGGAAAGCCTTCTCCCATCCTGGAAATCTTGTTTCACATCGAAAAAAGCACGTTAGAGTTTATGCTGGATCCAGTGGGATGCCTGTTGGTATAAAGAAATCTGCTATTATTACCAAAAAGCTAGGGGTTAAAAAGCAGAGACTTAGTCTCAATAGTGTCGATGAGAAAATGGATACAAACATGGATGAGCTGCCAGGAAAGGAAGATTACACTGAGGAAAGCAGAGTCAAAAAGCCATATGTATCCAAGTCGCCTGGATCTGATAGACACGATGAGTTGGGATCAGAAACTTTACAGCTACAAACGGGACAGCAACTGGAAGAGATTGAGACACAAAACATAATCATGTACAGAGAGCATGAGGAGTGGGAGTGGGAGTGTTGTGTATGTGATATGGGCTTTGATGAAGTAGGAAAGCTGCACATGCATTATATAAAACATGCTACTGGGGAGGTGCCGATACCACATGATGATTTCTAGGGTTGAAAGCTGACGGTAGCATTTTTTTTCACACAGGTGCCTCGGGCTAAGAAACACAATGTAAAGATGGTATTTGACTCATTTTTAAAACATTGTGTATCTAGTGAGTTTATTATTTTTGTAACTTGCAGTTTCTTACAATTTTGAAATATCTTCTTGCACCAAAATATGTACGTAATCCATGGGTGATTGATAATAATGTATTGGTGTGTTCAGCAGAGGAAGACTGAACAGCATAAAGCAATTACATGATTTTCATTTTTGTATTTTAAACGGAGGATATTTTCATGATCAAAGTGACATAATCAGTGGTAAAGCTACCTCCCTCTATTTTGAAAACCTAATAAAATGCATTAAAAAAATTCTGTGGGTTTCTTTGTGCAGTGGTCAAATGGAGAGTTTTAAACAACTGACAGGATATTTGGGAGGTAAATATGCATAGCATAGAGGTGACTATGTTCCACCTAGAGTTGTTAACCATACCGGTCATCTGTGGGTTGTTGGGGGTCACATGTTCCAAAGTGGACATTTGTAAGCCCTGTATTGTTTTGTTTATTTTTTCTGTCTGACTCTATGCTTTAAACTTAATAATCTTAATCAAAACATTGTTAAAACCAACGGTCCTCCCTGGCCAGGATGTGCACTTCGTCATATTCAAAGGGGTGTCCTTGACAAAACACAAACACAGGATCGCCAGCTCTTCAGGACAGTATTCTCCTGTCCACTTTGAAGATGACAAAGGGCACACCCAAGCCTCTAATTTACTATGACCTGGATGACTGAGGACATACACAGACAGTAAGTAATGTACCTAATTGTTTACATGTGATTGATAAGTCTGCCAAAATAAGCTGTTTGAAGTGTAAAATACAAAAGTTTTCAAAGTGAAGGCTGAGCTATTAAAACATTGAAAGTAGATGAATAGTAGATGGACACTTCCATACATTCCCTTAAATCATAATAGACATTTGTTATGAGCTCATGACTGGTTGATCAGCTTGCCATACTGAGCAGTTTGAACACAACATACAATGACTGGTTCACAAGAACTGTACAGTGACATACAAGAAAATGATAGCCTACATATCATGTTCAAGCAATAGAATGACTCTTACAAATAGCCTAATTGAATGTTTTGTAAAATCACCAGTGTAGTACTGTGTGCCCAAGAACCTTTTTATTTTGGGATTTAGAGAAAGGTTTTTGTGAACTAGCCTTTGTACGGCAATGTTGAGTTGAGTGTGTCCATCACTGTGAAGGATTATTTACATCACAAACTGCAATAGCGCCGCCAACTGGATATTAATTGTACTTTTGCAAGGAGACTGAACTTATTTTCTACCCTGAACCTGATCTCTCAAAGAACCAGAACCTGATCTCTCAAAGAACCAGAACCTTACTGCTGTAGGCTGGTTTAGTCAGTTAAAAAAGGATGAGAAAATTTAATATTAAAAAAATATCGTTTTTATCAAGGAAAACAAACAACGATTTGCACAAAGTATTCATTGTGTGGTTGCTTATAAAGATAACCTTAATAATTATGAACCACACAAGATTTTAAGTTAGGCCGTGTATGACTAAGGTTATTTTTGTTACAGCTTTAAAATGGGAGATTTTGAATACTTTGGCTACTTAAAGTGTAAAATATGCACGACAGCTACTGTGAAACCCATTTTAGCTTTTCTACGTAATTCTTGACTGATACAGTAGGTGGCGATAATGCTCCGCCTGGTAGCGATTTAAAGAAGAAGAAGGCTGCTCTTGTTTAATCTTGTCAAACCACATTTCCCATGAACCATTTGCGGGATACGTCAGACGTGACGTCAGGGTGTCTGCAGCTGCTCTCTGTATACGCTTTGTGCTAAGCGACGCGAAGATGCTTGGGCCGAGGAGTCAGCATAGGTAACGTAAAATGTACACACTCCTGCATCCATAAAGCTGTACGGGTGTCTGTGCAACCGGGTCCGTCGAGATGAGATAATATTTAGCTTAATTGGCTCATCAACAACCCGGAAATGTTTATATTCGTCCTTATAACCGCATATCAGAGGAAGCTAGCACCGGGCTATTATTATCAATGTATCCGTGATTATTATGGAGAAATTAGTTCAGCAAATGATGAGCCTGTGTTGGGAAAAGTCTCGATTCATGCTAATAAAATTGTGTTATTTATTTATGTTATAGTTATCGTTATACTTGCCCAAAAGGCTGCCCCCACGTCCTTTGGTCTTTTTTCATAATACAAATGTTTTAAACCCATTCCTTCTTTAGGCTCCCAGCAGTCGCGATATTGACAAAAATATGTATTTAAGGCCAAAAAAACTTTTTGTTTAAGGTTGTTGAATTGTTATAATAATTGATGTAATATATAATTACATTTTTTTTTTTTTTTAATTCCTAGATGACTCATATTAACAGTGCATTTAAGAATCTGCACAGAGAGCCATGCAGAGTCCGACCCAGGCAAACAGTGGACAAAACCCTGTGGCCACAGCAACCGCAGAGCCTCAACTGGACATCCAGACTGAAGCTCAGCCAGCACAAAGTAGAAGCGATGCACAAGAGGAGGAAAAGAGATCCACTGCTCCCTCTGAGACTAAAACACCAGTCCCTCCACAGGAAAACAGGTCAGATGTGCAAACTGCAGAAAAATCTGCAGGTGTGGCACGGGCACAAGCAGAGCCGAATGAACCCGCCGTTCATTCACTCACTGAGCCCACAGAAAATACTGAAAGGATGGAGACTGAGCCAGCTTCAAAGCCAAGTGCCCCAACTGAACCTGTATCTGATGGAAATAAAACTCTTGAGTCTGATGGGCAGAGTTCAAAGAAAAAAGATCAAGGTGTCCGGGATGGAAGGAAATATGTCCCCTCTAAGAAAGCAATGATTGATCCACTGAAGATGGACATGTCCAAGCCGTTACTTAATCCTCTCACATGTGAGTATTTAACTTTATATGTGTGTTGTGAACTGTCTTCATTCAATTAACATTATTGGGGAAATTACAGTATTTTTTACTGTGTATTCCGAAAGATACTATTATTTAAAAATACTTCTAAGTTCGACAGATATAGTCTCACATTTAGATAGACATGTACTGTTAGTTTCTGACATTCAGGAGCAGATACAAAAAACACCAAAAGTTGGAACTAGACCACTGTTATGGATGGGCCAATAACATTTCATATACATATTGTAAAGATAGTGTTATGAAGATATACTGTATGCGTTTGTAAACTAGAGAGAAAGTATAAAATACAGTCAGTAAAGTTTAATTATATAGAATTTATTACATAAAGCGTAGACATTAAAAGCAGTTACAGGCAAGTCTAAACAGATGGGTCTTAAACCTAAACTGGGTAGAGTCTCCGTTCAATAGTTGGGCCAGGATGAATATTGTTTCTAATGTTAACACATTTAGATTCCACAGTCAAGTTGCGTTTTTGCAAGCCTTTATTCTTTCTTTCAATATTGGTCTTTTTTTAATGTTATTTTTAATCTTCTCTCCTTCCTCCTTCTAGCATCTCAGCTCTCCCTGCAGTGTCTCGAGTGCCACATAATCTTCAGTGATCACAAGAGTAAAGAGCGTCATCTGAAGCTGAGCCACCCAGCAGAATATGAACAATCAATACTGAGGAATGCCCTTTTTGCCTGCTATGTTTGTGACCGCCACTTCACAAACTCCACAGAGCTCATGGTCCACCAGAAGGCCCACGTGGAGAGGAAACCCTTCAAGTGTCCAATCTGTGGCGAGGCCTTCAACAAATCATCAGAGCTCACCATTCATAAGAAAATTCATTTTGGCCAGGGTGGCTACGCATGCACGGACTGTGGCAAAGCTTGTAAAACAATGACGTTGTTGAAGTATCACCGCCGCACACACACTGGAGAGAGGCCCTATATCTGCAAGGAGTGTGGAAGGAGATTCAACATGTCCAAAGCTCTGCAGAAACATATACTGTCCCACATGCAGGATGGAGTCGAGGAAGATGGAGCAGACAAAGCACAGCTGAAGACAGATGAGGGTAAGAACATTTCCATGTTAGAGAGAGGTTTTCATGTTAGCCATGCAGATTTTAACATGCATAGCAAGTGACACTCTTTGACTCAAACTGAAATTTGAGTACGACTTTAAAGTTGTTACTATGAACGTTTGTTCAGACATTCGTGTTTTCAAAAGCATAAAAAAGGACTTTGTTGATCCCTTGACTTGCTTGTAGTACTAAGATCACGTTCACATTTATGTGAGGGGAATTATTCAACACATTTTGAACAAATTACCATTATATGGCACAGATGTCCATATCGCTATGAAGACGCATTTGAATCTTTTTGGTGGTCCTGTAACCTGACACCTTTTCAAATTTAAAGGTCACAATGTAATACGTCCAATATTTAGTTTCGGAGCAAAGTAATTATATTAACAAATCATATCAGCCTAATCTGGACTTGTCCTGTTAAGCATACAAATGTAAGCACATTGACAAGCACACTGAACACATTAACATAGTAAACTGTATTCACACTAATTCTAGCATTTAGTTTACAGCCCCTCTTAGCCACTCATATTCAGCCTCTCATGAATGGTTTTAAGATGTTAAGGCTCGGCCACATTCTCTGAACCAAAATTTAAAAAATGATAAGGGATACAGGGTATATACGGGGCCTACAGTATATTTTACAAATTTAAAACAGTTATGGAATTTCAGATGATAATTATGACACCCATGAGCAATTTGTCTATCTCTATCACAGGGTAGTAAAGACCTTTTATAATATTGGTGATTAAACCTGTCACTTATAAAATCTTTGTTTATGCTCTTTCACATTTCATCATCTTGTAAAATTTTAACGATATTTGTTTGCATTGGTATCATACAAAACAAACAAATATTGATGGATTTTTGTTATCAACCTTAAAATTTGATTACATTCCATCCTAAAATAAAATTTAAAAAAATGTAAAACACTTTTGTCTTTCAGGATCTAGAAAATATTGCTCTGCAATAACTTTTTCCTTTTATTATCTTTAGGTATTCCTCAAAACTATCCTTGTTCTGTATGCAATGCTCCCTTCAAGAGTACCAAGACAAAGCTACATCACATGAAAACTAAGCACACTTTGCAGCCTGCTGCAGCCAGTAAGGCCCTCCCTGCCGGACACCAAGTGAAGCCTAGTACACCTATCATAACTCCAATATCTATCTCCCAACCTGTACTGCTACAGCTGGAGGCCAATGGACCTCTGCAAAAAGTAGATTGCAATATTGACACAGATCAGATTCGCAGACTCATTGAATCTTTGGGAAATGTGCAGAGAGTGAACCAAGTTGTCATATTGGGGCAGGTGCCCCCTCATGCCCCACCCCTGGAAGTTCAGCAGATATCACAACAGTCTGAAACTATGAATTTGAATCTCAATCCACCCCATATAGATTTCATGGGTTTGAAACAGCCTCAATGTGGGACTGTTGAATTGGACTCTTTAAACAACCCCTGTGACCCAATGGAACAAACCATTATACTGGAGCCCATTACGCCGGATGGACAGCTGGAAAACCCATCTTTCTCAGAACTAGGTTCCCACATAGCAGCAGTTGATGAAAGTATCCAACTGACACTTGTTCAGACTGAACAAAGAGAGAGACCAGAGGGAGATGGGATGCATCAACTTCTTCAACAGCCTGATATTAGTGCTATTCAGTGTGATAATTTAGATCAAATGGTTTGTCAAAATGAACAAAACTTAGAGCAAACAGTCATATTAGAACTTACCCCCGCCTTGATACCAACTGAGGAGCTGGAGCAATCCCAAACTGTGAGTCTAAATGAAATCTCATCATCCACTCTGGTAACAACTACTGAACTTGAGGAAACTCCACATCAGGCTCCAGATCAGATGGTAATAGACGAAGCTGATCCCAGCCTGTCCATCTCATCTCTTACTGTTGAGTTGGAGTTGACACCTTTACAAAATGGATATCAGGAAATTGTCCTAGCAGACACTCAAACACAAACTCCAAATGAATCTGAAACAAATCCCAAAGCAGAGGTTGATAAACAAATGCAAACAGTGAGTCAAGATCAGATCCTTCCTGTCCTGGATAAAGCTTTGCCTCAAGGCACACAGGAAAAGGCTGATCAAGAACCATCTGAACAAGAACCATCTAAACAAGATCAATCTCAACAAGAACGGTCCAAAAACTCGATGGTTGAAAGCAAAGAGGGAGAAGAGAAGGTGGAGAACCTGTCTGAAATGGAGACTCCATCTGCTACAGAAGAGGATCGGCCACAATCAGAGCCCAAAAAGGTATCACAGATTTCAGAGTTACCTGTAAATATAATGTCTGCTCAAGAGCTGGTGAAAGTGCGGAAAAGAAAATCTGCAAAGGCGTTTCTCTTTCAAGGATATATGCAAGAACTGACTGGATCCTTATACAACGACGATTTCCAAATTGATGCGGCCCCTGCCAAACGCCAAAGACGAAAAAAGTCTCATCTTGTTGTTAAATTTGTCCCACAAAGCAAAGAGAAAAAGATCAAGAAACAGAAAAAGCCATCACAGCCGCATCGTTCTACACAGGAAGAAGTGTTAAGGAGTATATCACCAACCGTACATCTCTCAAAGAAAAAAGTATCCTCACAAAAGAAGGCGAGAAAGGGTAAGAAAGGCAAGATAGGGGGACATTTGGTTTCTACAGCTGAAATAAAGTCACCTTCATCAATCAAAGACCCACAGGTTCAACAAAATAAAGAGGATACAAGAAAAAAGAAAAGGAAAAAAGAAGTAGCCACAAAGCATGTAAATAACATAGGTGACCAAAATACTATTGCCTCAACAGTTTCTAAGAAAAAACAGGTAAAAATGATGCAAAGAGATCAGCCCAAGATTGCAAAGGGGGGCAAGGGGAAAAGAAATTTGGCAGCTAAGCAAATAGACAAGACAAAAACAAGCGCAACTTCAGCAGACATAACAGATCCACTCATAATGGAAGACTCTCTTCTTTTACTGAAAGGTCATAAACAGCCCCAGTTGAAAGTATACAAGTTAGACCCTTCTAAAGCATCCAGCAACAAAAAGGAGGATCTACCTAATGAGTCCCAAAAAATGTCCTCACAGAGTAAAAACAACAATCTGAAACATCCAGCAAGTGAGTCTACAATTTATCCCACATCAGAGGTTAAGAAAAAGGGAGGGAGAGTCAAAAAGAACCAGAAAGCCCTTTCATTGTTGTCCTCATTAAAGGTTTCCCGTGAACCACTTGAGACAGTGCCAAACAAGTCAAAGACCACCAGGAAACGTAAAGCCTCTCCGAAAGTGGAAACTGAAGGAGTAATAACTTCTTCTCATACAAAGCCCGCCTTAGAGTGCAAGGACTGTGGGGAAAGATTCAGTGATGTCTCGTCCCTTCAGAAGCACAAGACCATGGTTCATGTCATAGAGAGCCCTGGTCTTACTTACACCAATGGCAACATATTTGAAGGCGTCTCCAGGTTGGATCTTTACCAGCTTCCAATACAGCACAATAAGGCTCTTGGGTTGATGAATGCTGCTACAGGATGGGATACTGAGCCTGAGATGGGAGAGATTGCATTAGAAGATAGAGAGCGAAACGTCTCTTTTCCAGCTTTGATTCCGTCGCCTTCTTTACCTGTTCCACCCTCAGATGTTGAAATAAGGGCTTACGAAGATAAAGATGGGACTAAAATAGAACCAGATATCCAGTCACCATATGATCAAATAATAAATAGTGATACCCATCCCAATATCCCACCTGAATCATCTTTAAGTGCTTCTACTCTGACACAGAGTTCAGAAACAGGAAAGCCTTTGGCGTCAGATGAGGGTAAGCAAGAAGTTACCCTAAAGAAAAGCTTAGAACCTGATGGCCATGGAACTTTGGATGAAAATATCAAGAAGGATTTACTTTTTGAGGAAGATTTAGTTACCTTAGGGGAAAATGATGAGAGAGATGACTCAGCTTCCATCAAAGACACAGTTTGCCGAAGTGAATCAAATGGTTCCTGCAACTCTGAGGTTAGAAGCACGAACAGACATTTTGGGCAGGCTACTAATGAAGCGTCTGAAAAACCTCAAACTTGTCAGACTGTGTCATGCTCCACCCATCAAGGGGAAATCAAAAAAGAGGAGGAAGAAGTATTAGTCCAGAAGAAAAAAGGAGTGAAAGGGATTGTTGTGAGGAATGCTTCAAAAAGTAGGGGAAGAGGAAAAGGGGGTCTTAAAGGGGATGTGGTCTCGAAGAGAGTTTTTGCTGGAGATGCTGTCAGAGAATCAGAGTCAAAAAAAGAACAGGGTGAATGTCAGGTAGTTTACGAAACCCAGCCTATCACCTCTGATTCAGAAATAACTGAAGAAGGTGGGACCAATCCCGAATTTAAGGAAGACAATGCTACTACATCTGCCATGTCTTTGATATCCATGCCCTGCACATCAGAGGAATCTCCTAATGGGCCAGAGTCGGTTCCGACAAGAATAGAGGGGATAATGAATGAAAAGGAAATGCACGAAGGAGAGGAATGCGGCAGAGACAGCTCTCCAGGTATCATACTTGAGAAGGTTGTCACCTCTACACCAAAAGGGACTGCTGACAAGGAGCCATACCTGATGACAGCAAGAAACAGCCAAAGAAAGGTGAGATGCTAACTGCACCAGCAAATGTTATACATCTAAAATCAATAAAGGATCTAACTTGGCTAATTAACATGTTTCCTCTGTCCAGGTTTTGGACAGGTTGGCTGAGAATGAAGTACAGGTCTTTGGGAGCCAGGAGATCAAGGTTGAAGAGATTATTTCAGATCCCTCACTGGCAGGATCGGTCTGCCAAAACAGACAGAGTGCAAGTATGCAACCCCAGCATCACTTTGATATAAGGACCGTCCTGGTGAAAGAGGAGTGCAGCCTTGTACTGAATGAGACTCAGGCCGCACAGGGCAGCAGCAGCATCTGTTGGAATGTGGAGCCAGTCAGTGTTGTAAACACCTCCAGTCCTGGTAAGTATTAGACCACACTGCATATGACCCCTTTGTGTGTCTTTGACTTGGGAGGAATTAATGTACATTATGAATGGAGCTATATCCAGAAGGAGATTAGCCTGTGTTACTGTATAGTATTTAAGGGATTTTGTGTTAATTTTTCATTTCAACACAAGCGGAAGGATGGGTAAAGCGCTAGCTTAGGCTTCTCCCAGAGTTTAGATATTATTTCAGACCTTTAACTTGCACATCAACAGTGTATCTCATACATTCAATTTGACTAAAAAGCACAGCAAGAGTTCTAATTTAAGGGAAGGATGTCACTTTCTGAGTCTTGAGCTCATTACACAAATGCACGCACCCCTTTAAATGAAAGACATTACAAATGGACAAATTTATTGACCCTATAATTATGCCTGGACTGGAAGCTTCACTGTAAGCAAGTGGGTGGGATGATGGGACGATGACTTTGTTGATGTTTAGCAGAGTTTGTAGCTTAAACTTCTTACTGCTTGCCACAGTGTTACGTTTTCAAACTATTGTGTTTGTACCACAGCAGCGTCCTTATACTTGTTGTAGAGATTTGAACACAGAAAGGTCACCATAAAGGAAGCATGCAGCAAACATGCAGATAACAAGTACAGATAATTTACCTTTTTTACACCATGTACCTGCCTTTGAAAAAAAAAACATGATTTTTACACTAAGAGCAATGATATATACAGTATTAGAGATAGAATTGAGCAAAGCTATTCATCCCCTTGCTCCTGCTTGGAAGGCTGGCCTTGTGAGTGTTTTGTATTCAAAGAGATGCATGTCTATGGTGTTTTCTTTTCAGTAATGAATAGAGGGGAAACAAGAGATGGTCACGTCACCCCTGAGTTCAGCACCAACCAGTGTATCTTCTACCCAGTGAAGGAAGAGGAGAGGGAGGTTCTTGTGGGTGCTGCTCAGACCAACAATGAAGATTTATCTACAGGGTCGTCCAGTGAAACCCAGCAGACAGAACTTCAAGCAACAGGTAGTAATTTAAGTGAGTCAATGTGATGTTCAGTGATAGTTGTTGTGAACCAACATTCAAAGGAAGAGCTTTGTTGTAATGTTGAATATGTATCCACCAGATGGAGGGCGCCATTCTGCACCAGACCACCAGAAAAAGAGAGTTAGACATCTGTTGTCAGATACTCGAGAGAGTGACTTTGCAGATGGACAAGGTTTGTCTAAAATTACCATTACATATAGGTATTTTTATTGACAACCAAAAGCTGACTTATCTGTATCTTAACTTTCAGCTGAGACAGACGCTGAATGGCAGCATACTCCAGACGTCCAGGACTTTCTCCTCCAGAGCTCCGATGAGGAGGATACGGTTGGATTTGAACTGGCTGACCCTCAGCTTGACTCAGAGGCAGAAGTGATGTCCTATTTCAACAAGAACCACACAAACAGCGCACAGCGGCCAGATGAAACATCAAAAAAGTACGAAACACTTGACTTCTTTTAGTCTGAAACCCTTCAAAAAAATATACATTTTACTAATGTTGTTTAAACATTAAATAATACTCAAAGCAAGAAGGTTTTAGATTAGTATCATCGTCAAACAGGGCCTTTCTGTGGGGAGTTATGCATCTTCTCTCACATGCTTGCTTGACTGCTCTGGGTACTCAGGCTTCCTCCTACAGTCCAAAGACATGGTCCTTAGTCCGGAGGTGTGGATGTGAGAGTGAGGGGTTGCTTTTCTATGTGTATGTGATTGGCTGGCCACCAGTCCAGGGTGAACCATACCTGTCACCCAGTCAAAGCTGGGATCAAACGAGATAAGCTGAATAGATAATGGATGAATGGATAGTGTGTATAATAGTTTATTGTGATCTTTAATTGGGCAACAAAAGATGAACTCAAGGTTTTATGTATTAAAAACTACTCATGTAATTGTATTTGTTATGAAATTATAATTGTTTTACCCTTGCATATGATGTAATTTTTATTCTTCTCTCATAGTTTTCCAGATTCAGAGGTCCATTCTCAGGCACATAAAGAGGGAGAAAGGACCAGAAGGCCCATTGATTACTTTTCCAAGTATTTTGGTTGGGAAACCTGGGTAGAAATTGCAAATTGCACAAATAAACTTTCCAACACGACCAATCCTGTTACAGCCAGAGCGGTTGCACAGTTTGTTGGGATCCACATTGCGATGGGAACTTTAAAGGTTTGTGCTGATTGGTAAACTATTTTTTCTTGAGTCCTTTCCATTTTTTTTTAGTCAAACTGAAGTTAACTTTGTCTCTTGCTCTTTTCCAGTTTCCCAGTCTGAGGCTCTACTGGGAGGACTTGACAAAGGTGCCCTTGATTGCTGAAGCGATGCCCCTTTCTCGTTTCCTTGAGCTGTCTCGTATGTTGAAGCTTGCTTCTCCTGAAAGGGATCCACTTGACAGAAGTGTTCAACAAAGAACACATGATAGTGATTTACATCACAGTAAAACACTCTCAAGCAAGCAAAGTGATATTTGTCCATCCAGTGATGATCAGAGGCAAGTTCACACACCAAATGACTCTAACGGTTCTAAAACCCAAACTGATCCCCTGGGGAAAGTGCAGCCAATACTTTGTCGATTTATAGCTGGGTGCCAGTCTTTGAGACATGATGGCGGGTATGCAGTTGACCAATATCCATTACCTTTGACTGGGAAGAAGCACAATAAGAAACTCTCTCTCCACTGCACTACATTAGTTGGATTCAGTGGTTTGCTCTTACATGTGGATCTTAAATTGGGTCCGTCTGGCAAAGAAGATGCTGTTGAAAAAATGGTTCCAAAAGGCAGTACGGTGTTTCTTTGCAAACAGGAACTCTCCACCCCTGCCATGCTGGAGCGTCTGTTAGTTGCTGGGGTACATGGTGCAGGCAGGGTGGGAGGGGCCCGAGGACAGATTGGAGATGAGTTTGTGAGCTCAGATGGGAAGCTGATGTTGCGTAGATCACACTGCGGCTTCATACTTTCTACTGCGGGGAATGGCCAAAGGAACATGGCTTCTCTCATTGACAACTTTGAGAAGGCCCAGATGTCGACTCATCTCAACAGAGACCTACTGAAGCTTTACTCCATCCCCCTCACTGCCTCAGCTTCAACCTGCTGGCCTCAAGCTGTGCTCTGGTACCTGACAGATATGGCTTTGGTCAACTCCTGGCTCCTTTACAGACAGGATCACATGGCGGCCTCTGCACCTTTGTCTTTCATGGCCTTTAGGTTGGAGGTGTCCAAGGATTTCATCCTATCTAGCGACTCTGATACCCAGGATTCAGTTCCTCCTCAACCCCCTGTAGAGAAAGTCCATGCAACACATGAAACCCCAAATCTTGGCCTGGTGGAAGAAAATCCTCTCCCAGATGCAGCCACGCGGTACGACGGTTCAGGCCACTGGCCAGAGCAACTTGTTGAGGGAGAAGGGGGAAGATGTCGTTACGGGGACTGTCAGAGAACATCTCGAGTGCTATGCCTTAAGTGCTGTGTATTTCTTTGTATCTCGCGAAACCACAACTGCTTTTTGAATTTTCATAGTCAAGAGGGGTTGGGAGAAAAGTAGTTTCAACAGCTGTGCTTTTGGTGTACAAAAACCCAGTGTATCAAAAAATGGTATTACCTTTTATGTCTTTAAAACTTTTCCACAATGCCTTTCACTGTCCTTGTCATTGTATTGATGAATAATTGTGCTGCAGTTTCAAAAAACATGCTTTGTTCTGTGAGCATGTTTAAGGAAATCAAAAGGAAATGTGAAAAAATGGCTCATAACCATGAATTTTGAGCTGCGGAAATGGTGTAATTTAAGTATTTGATTTTGCAATGACCATGTTTTTTGTGTTACTGAACTGACCTCATTTGCATTTCATACTGAGCTTTTCATTTGGCTCTATGAATTGAAAACGTAATTTATGTGATTTAAACAAAACAATAAAATACTTTGAAAAATGAATCGCTTGTTGTTTTTAAAGACCCTTCTCAAGCAGCTATTTTGACTCATTACAGTAGGAAAAACATGGCTGCTAAGTGCTACTACATTGGTTATGGTTTGGTCATATAGCCTATGTAACATAAGCTGAACAAGAATCTATAGTAGCAGCATTCTGAGACAAAGGCAGCAAAATATTATTCAATCATCATTGGTTATCATTGATCATTGATTAAATTGAAAATAATAATAATGTGAATTTACTATCTGTATTCAGACTCCAAAAGTAGGTATAATGCAGGCTTAGAAATTCTAAAGAAAATTACACATTATTTAAACATTGTGATACAAATTCAAGATTTTTATTTGTCACATGCTCATACAGATGTGCAGTGAAATGTAAAGACTGTTCCGCAAGGCCATGCAATAAACACTCAAATTGCTAATACACATATACAGTAAAATAGAAATATAATGTAAAATTTAAAAAAATATTTGAATATACAAAATACAGAATAATATTGATGGGACAAGTGCCTGTAAGATAGAAACGGACCATTTAGTTGTTTTTTTGTGGGTTACCATGCAGTTTAAGATTTTATAGAAAGGGATGCAGGAAACACAACAAAACAATTACAGTACGGAAACTACAATTAACACTTTTCACTAAATTGGTCTGGGTCACGTGACGGAAATCAGCCATAGATTCGGATTGAATAGAAAAGGGGGCAAGTACAAATCCACAAAGAAAGCATACTTTTTTTGTTTGGCTACTTTTGTAGTTATTATAGTGTGGTATTTGATGAATGGATATTTTTTTCCCATCTAAACATTAAATAATAACACAGTACCGAACAGTCCCCCGGCAGCCATCTTATTTGTAGCAGCCGCTATCACGACCGTACACCAGGAAGTGTCCGATCTATCCGTTGTGTTTCTGTGGGGTCAACTCTCTCAGTAACTACGTTCAAAGAGCGGGCAGAGGTAACGTAGCATGTTCAGTATTCATGTCATTATAAACCTTTCATACATGTACACTACATTACTTGCACCACATTTAAATATATCATAGATGCATACAAGCACCAAAACAACGAGTTAAGACATGGTGTTGGGAAAAGGCTCAAAAAGTATTCTTTCTTTTTGAATGGCAGCCAGTGTTGTTAGCGCTAACCAGTAGCATGCTAGCCAGCGTTTGCTAACTCAGAATCTTGTGATCTTTTTTTATTAGTATTGTTAGCTACGTACACAGATGTCGCACTTAGACAGTTGCAATTTCTGTAAACGTTTCCGGTTCCCAAGACAGAGCAGTTTATACATTTTTACCAGAAAACGGAATGCCGGATGCTCTTGAGCTTGCGCTGAGCTAGTTAGCTTAGCATCAGCTAGCGGCCTTAACAGACAGACAGTAACGTAACGTCAGCCACATTTAGCTGAAACTTGAGTTTTACTTCAGGTAAACACTTAATCAACACACAGGCTGTGCGCGCTGTGGTTCCCTCACAACATGTTTTTATGACAGCTAGCAAATACAAACAAGTTATTATTGAAATTGACGTTTTCATCTGTTGAATATAAGTTATTATTGCGGTAAAATGTCACATAGTGGTTCTAACACTTTTATGTCACTCCTTTATATTCCAGTTGTGTGTATACATCTGATTATAAACATTTTATTTATCTCATCTATTCGGTTACGTATTTACTACTTGTTTTTGCGCTGCTGCAAAATCTGCATTTCCCTTCTGGGGATCATTAAAATATTATCGTATCTTTGAGTGTTAGTACTTTTAGTTACTTTTTATCATTTAAAAAAAAAAAGATTTTATTGTTTTAAAAAAGTATCTTAGAAAATGTTGAGAATCTTATTTATGTATGTTTTCTTCAATTTTATCTTGTTTTTAAATTTCATCTAGGAAAGTTGTTGTGAAGGCTTGCGTAGAGTGCCAGGATGGACTCTGGAATTTTGAACATAGAGGAGATCGTGATGGGACGGGGACTGCCAGATCCACCCCCAGAGGTCCCCCCAGAAAAGCCTGTTGAACCATACAAGCCCAAGCCCAAGCCCATCACTCTGAATGGACCTCCTGCATCAACTGTTCAATCCTGTAAGTATGATCGTGGTCACAGCTTTTCGATGAAGCTGAACAACTAACATTGTCTCACTTTGATCTCTAATTTTCTTATGTCCCTCCAGACCAGCATGAGAATCTGCAGTGTTTCCAGTGCTTCATCACTTTCTGCAGTGCCAAAGCCAAGGAAAGACATATGAAGAAAAGTCACAGAGAAGAGTACAAGCAACAGCTTCAGCAGGTAAGCTTCACACACTATTTTTCTTTTTGTGTTTGTAAAGGTCAATCCCATGTGGTTAAAATACATTCTGGGAACATTCAAGTAGCAACACTTTGATGCAAATTTATTTGGAGATGTCATAAGAACAATTAGTTTTCATCCTTACTGACACTGAGTTGCAGTGTTCATATCTTTTCTCACCTTTCTTATATCTGTGCCTAATAGTCCTCAACCAGTTGTGAAAGTGTGTCTCTTTAGCAATAGGCACACATCTGTATCATTCTGTAACTTTCATCTGTGATCTTTTGTCCTTTCTTTTTAACTTATTGCCCAATATAATAACTGGGAAAATAAATAGCCAAACCCGAAGACAGCTAACAAGCACATTTTTTTTGTTATATTTTGTGTTGGATTTATTGTAAATTTAATATTTATTTTGTATTAAAGATTTATTGGGAATGATGTTGTACTCAAGATGAAGCACATTATATTCACAGCTTGTATGTTTGTTTTCATTGTTACTTTGTCAGTTTACTGAAACTCAATATTGCTTCAGAAAATAAACTCAATTCCCTTAAACGTGGATTTAACCTTAGAAACTATAGTGGGGGGTCTAAATCTGGACCTAATTTACCCATGTCCCTCTAATCTTGTTTTTTATTTTACTACAGGGAAACACCTTGTTCACCTGCTACGTGTGTGATCGAACATTTCCGTCCTCTGAGGAGCTGACACAGCACCAGCCAACACATAGCAAGGACGACAAGCCCTTCAAATGTGTTCACTGCAAGGAGAGCTTTAAAACCTTTTCTGAGGTGAGTAAAATGTTTTTATACTTAGAATGGTTGTCACTGGATGCATTCAAATAAAACATCAGTGGTGCTGGTGTCCTAGCAGGTAGGTCGCATGTCCGACCCCTTCGCTCCTCTCCTGCATGTCATTCCCCAATCTCCATGCCTTTTTTTGAAAGGACAGTAGATAGAGTAGTAAATCAGGGACACAAAGTCCAAAATAATTATTAAAAGTCAAGTTTATTCAGATAGCACACTTCAGCAACAAGGCAATTCAAAGTGCTTTACGCAAGACATCAAAAGCATCAAGACAAAGGGAAAAGAAAAATTTAAATAGACAATTTAGAAATCACCAAAACAAACAATTAACAGCCACAGTGAAGATTCAATATCAAAATATTAGATAATATTTAAATAGAAATACAGAAACATTACATTAAAAAAATGAATGAATATTTAACACATTGTAGCTAATACTAAGTGTTTTTTTTGTTGTTGTACTTTTCACCAACGCAGCTGACTGCCCATAGAAGACAGGTGTGTCCAGAGAAACAGTTGGTATGTAAAGATTGTAATGAAATCTTCAGAAGTGCTGGACTGCTGCGTACTCATCGCCTTACCCAGCATCCGCGCCCAGACGTCGAACCTGCAGAACAGCCAGAGGACCATACAAAAACCCACCGCTGTGCTAAGTGTGGCCAGGGCTTTGAAACAGAGCCGGAGTTGGTGGCACACCAGGAAAAGTATCCTGAAGGTCAGCAATGTAACGGAAGTGCTCCATCTGTCAAGAAACGTGGGCGGCCCTCCAAAACTGAAGACCCTGCGGGCACTGAGAAGAAGGGAAAGCGGAAAAAAAAGGATGAAGCAGATGTGCCTGAGGAGGAGGTGAAGGCCAGCAGCACATCTGAGTCAGCAGCTCCGTTGGCTGAGGAAAAAGGAAAAGCAGGTGCAGCAAAGCGTGGCCGTCCAGCTAAAGCTGCAGCAAAATCAGAAACAGAAGATAAGAAGAGTCCTGAGGATGAAAGTGAGGCTTCTGCAAAAGAGAAGAAACCTAAAGAAGTTCCTGCTCCAGCCCGTCAGCACCCCTGTCCTGAATGTGACCTCACCCTCCCCAGCTTGATCCAGCTCCGAGCCCATAAGAAGGAGAAACACACCCCGCGGAAAGCCCATCCCTGTGAAGAATGTGAGGAGAGCTTTGCCCGTCCTGAGCAGCTGGATGCCCACATGTCAAGAGCTCACGTTGTGGGTCGCTTTGCCTGTGCAACCTGCGGGAAGAGCTTTGGCCGTGAGCGCACCTTAAAGAATCATGAGAAAAGCCACCCAGAGGAGAAGCCTGAAAACCCAAGTGCCAAGAGATAATTGAGACTTGGGGACCTTGCAGAAAGTGCAGTTGTTTTTGAAGATTTTAGTCATGACTTGTCCCTTTTCTTTTAACATTAGAGATCGGGTGCTACAGATGATAGATGCTTTTCAGATGAGATGGTTTCAAGAGTGACATTTTAGCAAGTTTTGTATTTAAAGTTGAGTTTTGATCTCGAGCTGTTGAAATTATGGACGGAGATAAAAAATCCTAAATTGACTAACCAAATGTTGCTGAATCCATCTATTTCACCCTTTGTCACAACGCGTAGTTTATTTGTAAAAACAAAAAAAAATGTTTTAATTAACCTTTTTAAAATAATTTCTTTAAGTTTTTTTTTTACAGTTTGGAATGCGTGTGGTGTGAATTTATTACTCGGTGTTTTGAGTTTTAAAACTTATCTTGTGGAAAAAATGTTTTTTTTTTTCTATTTTTCATTACAGATTGGTAATTAAACATTTTGAAGCCAATTATTAAAAATAGAGATACTATGTTTAGAAAGTTTGTCAAAAGAGAATTGTACTGTACAGCTTCTGGGCCACATTTTTGCATTTTTTTTTTACATTTAATACTTTGATGTTTATTTCTAAATTAAGTCAGATTGGGGAATAATTTTAAAATAATATGATTTACCTCTGCTTAAAATTAATTTTTAAACAATTGTTTCAGATGAACATGTGGAGTGTTTTGCCCATGGGCAGAAATCATCCATTATAAAACTGATTTGTCTTACAATCAAATGTCCTGTTATTTTTTTATTCATTAGAACTATTTTGTGTCTTAGACATTTCTTCAATGGAACTCATGGCCCTTTAATGCCTAAAAGTCCCATAGGGAACTGTGTATATCATGTGTTATTCACTGATCTGATTGTTTCTCTTCCCACTGCAATGTGTCTGGACACTGCAAAACATGTAATAAACCATGCTATTCTAAGGGAGGCTGCTGAAGATATAAGCTGTATTATTTGTCTTTGTCATATTTTTAATGCTGGGACCACACCTGAAATGTTGGTGTGAAGAACATACAGAGCAGGAATCACAAGGTTATAATCTATAAACCAGGGCTTTATGTGTGGCTAACTGTGTTTTAATTGTGCTTAAAAAAATATATATATATATATATATAAAATATGTCAGATGTTTAGTCTCTGATACGATCTGGTTGATACATTATTTAAGCACCAGTAAATCCTTGTGGTATTAGATCTACTTAAGGAATATTTACTTGAAACTAATGTGCATCAATTAAGGTTTCTAGATGTGATTATGTTCATGCATTTTCAGTATAACAATATGTATATTGATAATTCTTCTATAGTAAAGGTACAATTTACCCCGTTCAAGTTGAGCATAGAAGAAGTATAAACAGGCAGACTTGACAAAACGAAGAAAAAACCAACAGAAACAGCATGTTAGTGTAAATTTGACATGCTGGTCAAGCCTTGCAATACCGCCCCAAGACACGGGGTGTGCTCGAGTGCCGACAGCCATTTCCTCTTGCGACGCTCATTTGTGTTTTCCTTTCCCCTTAACCATTGCGTCGCGTGAGAGTTTGTAGCCTGCAAAACGCGTATCCGCCGTCATTCATTTTACACGTTGAGTTGGTGCATCTTTTCATATATCTTACAAAATGTGCCAGCAATATTGCCATGGATAAAAAGGATAAATCCGAGGGTAAAGCTTACTGTCTGAAGCAAAGCGACGCATTGCCACTGCAGCTTATTCTCTTCCAAGTGTGCGAGGTAACAACAGCATAGTGAGGCATGTCCCAGCTGGATTTGCATGCACATCTTGATTGCCAAGCTCTTTAACAAAGAACAAAGAGAAGAAAAAGGACGACACAGGAGCACGGCCACAGATGCAGTCTCCCGACAGGTAAGGCGAGGTGCACTAAACGTGAAAATATCTTAAATGTGTTCATAAAAAGTTGTGTATTTTTTCATAAACTGTTAAATAATTTTCAGTATCAAATGTTTCTTCCACACCTGCTCACCGCTATCTTTCATGTGTCCTCAGCCTGCAGTCATGTCCATTGAATACACCATTGATATCCAGCTAACTGAGTTGGGATTTCCGACTGACACCCTACATGTCCGGGACACTTCGGTTGGAGAAGCACCCATCCGCTCCACATCATCTAATGAGTCATTACCACCCGGTCACCCTCCTATTACTCGTTCAACCACACTCAAACAGAGGCTACTGGTCACGGGCCATCAGTCTTACGATGGGACAGACGCAGGTTCAGTCAAACAGACCTCAAGTTTTGAACAAAATGCAGTGGATTTAATTCCACCTGTGTTAAACCTAACTCCTGCACAAAATGTACAAGCTGAAGAAGACGGAGGACTTCCGGAACAACCTGTGTCTCCTTCAGACCATCTCCATTCTGGACCAGAGCAGCCGATAACTGATCAGAATCACAGTAAACAGCAAGTTGTTGATAATGGGAAGCCCGAGGGTTTGACAGAAGAGCAACAAGATGAAGAGAATGACTCTGATAGTGATGTTTCAGAAGTGTGTGAGGAAGAAGAGGATGAGGAGGAAGAAGATGAACTAAACAGTGGTATGACTCAATCACCTTTACACTTGTTAGCCTACAGTAGAGTATTATTCACAATGTTTTAAGCACTTTGAGTTGTGGGGAATTTCTGTACTACACTTTCAAAGTGTCATAACAATACAATTGCATAGCTTGTTTTCCTATGCCAGAAACATCTTTTATTCCCAAAATCTAGAAAAAAACACAATGACAGGTCACCGTTGCTGGATTAGGGCATTGTAATAATGCCTTTTGGTTTCTCTGCTGATGCCGAGTGTACATCATTAATGGGTTGAACTTTTACCATTGGTTAAACTTTAAATTTCCTTTCTGCAGACACGAGTCAGTCAGGTGACTTCAGCTGCAGCGTATGCAGTCTCCAGCTGACTTCCAAATTCAAACTTCAAGACCACATGAATCTGCACACCGGAGCCCGCCCCTACTGCTGTGCTGAATGTGGAAAGCGCTTCTGCCAGATTAGCAGCTACCGTGCCCATCTGCGCACCCATGCCCAGACCAGAGCGGAGAGCTTTCAGTGTCGTATTTGTCGCAAGGGTTTCTCACACCAGGAGGATTTGAAACATCACTTGGCCATTAATCACTTTCAGGATCAATATTACGAGTGTGACCTGTGCAAACGTGTGTTTGCTTCCTTAGAGGCGTGTGCATATCACGTGAAGCAGCGTGCATGTATGCAGAAAATCGGATGTGATTTATGTGGGCGCAGTTTCTCCTCTACAAAACAGCTTGTTCGCCACAGGAAGAAGACCTGCAATCGCAATTTCAGATGCACTGATTGCAAGGAGTCCTTTACCAAGAAGAATGCTCTCCTGAAACACAGCTTCTCCCATCTTGGTTTGTTGCCTTACACCTGCGTCCGATGCCGCTGCCACTTCCGCCTGGCAAAACTGTACCTCCAACACAAGTGTGAACCTGAACGCATTCACTGCGTGGCATGTCTGCGGGAGTTTCTCAGTCAGAAGGACTTTGAGCAGCACAAAAAGGACACAGGCTGCTGGGGCAATCAGGAGCCGAAAGGGGATCAGATCAGATGTTTGCAGTGTGGACAGAGATTTGACACTTCGGAAGAGCTAAAGCAACATGCCGGGGCTCACCAGAGGGTGCTGAAATGTGCTGAGTGTGGAAAGGGATTCCGGTCGGCATTGCTCTTAATGTCCCACATGGGTGGTCATGCTGGAAACTCACCCTGCCTTTGTCAAAGCTGTGGACTAGGCTTTCCCCACCAGCAGAACTATGACAGCCACCTTAAGACCTGTGGACAAGCACCTCAGCCTAAGGTGAGTGTGAGGCATTCATGATTTGCCTTCCCTTAAATTCAACACCTTAAATCTGCCAAGTAAAACTTCCATGCTGACAAGCAGTATTTAACATCTGACCACAACCACCCTTAACAAGGAATGTGAAGACTGTGGTTAACATTTTGAGTGGTAGTCATCTTTGACAAAGACATTTTAAAACGGTAGCTTAAAAATTGTGTGAAGGCCCAGGCTTGTTTTTTAAGAGTCAGATTCCTTCAGGTTTTACTGTTTGTTGGAAACACCAAATCAAGGTCTTTAGGAAAAAAATGAGTGTTTATGATGTTTTTTGGTAGACTCAGGATGTCTGGTTTGAAGTTAAATGGCAGATTCTGGTGTTCTCCACCCTGATTATACTGACCCGTCTCACTTATGTTTTGTATCATTTATTAAAATGACTGATGTATCTGTTGTTTCTCATTTAAGAGTTCTGCCAAGAAACGCCCAGCCCCAGAGAGCTCTTCATCCGAGACCACAATGCCCGAGACAGTCAATTCAAATCCACACTCACCGACTCCATTTCAAGAAGGCGAAAAAAAACTAATGAAAAGGCGCACTTCAAGACCTAAGTCATCAGGTCGTAAAACTACAAGAGCAACTGCTGATGTTTCAGAAAGCTTTTTTGCATCGGTGCAGGTGTCTCATAACCCTGGACTTGTGCTTGAGGGTGTGTCTGCTGGTTCAAATACAACAGATGGATTGTGGAAGCTAACTCTTGACAAACCTCTTCTTCCAGCTGCTGAACTTGTTTTGCTTCTTCCTGTCTGCGCAACACCAACCGATGGCCTGCCGCTCCCCTCTTCGGAAACTCAAACACCTCCAGCTCCAGCTGTGATAGTCCAGCCTCAAGTAGCTTTCCCGCTTGTTTCAAATGAACACATGGCAGTGGGTGCCATTGGAAAGCCGCTGAATGCCCCTATGGATTTGTTTAAAGAGATTAAGAAGTTTCCAAATTATGTAGCACCATTTGATTTGTCGAAAAAGTCTGCTCTGAGTGCTGTCCCTCTCCTTTCTGTTAAAAATGAGCCTGAAGAGTCTAATATCTCAGCAGAGGCTTATAGCTTTCAAGGATGTGCATTGAAAAACATAAAAAATGATACTTACACTGACGTGAAGAACTGCAAAATGGACCCTTTGGATCTGTCAACTTCCACTGGACTGATAATGGACATTAAGAAGGAGACCTGAGAGACCCACTGCAAACGTGACATAATCGTAGTGTTGTAGTACTTGAGATGGGTCTTGGTCTCGAGACAACTTTTTGAATGTCTTGTCTTGGAATTGAAAGAGATTTTACTCAGTCTTGCCTTATTCTCAGACTCGGCAGACTCCTGATTTTTATTTAATACCGGCGGTCAAGACCACCACTGATTGGCAATTTTTCCACATCATTACTGTTTTTAGAAGGCAAACAACCCTTTCTTAAACAACATTTGTAGTTTTTATCCCCCCCCCCCCAGTTCACAGCTACAACCTTCCCAGTGTTTCGCTTTAAAAGTGTGACACGTCCCCTGCGCACACAAGGAGGATTTTTCATTGATATTTATGGTCTTGTCTCGGTCTCAGTCTTGATCCCTAAAAGTCTTGGTCCTTAAGCACTCTGGTCTCGGGTATACTTGGTCTTGGTTACTGTGGTCTTGACTACAACACCACATAATCAGGCTTTCCTTCGTAAGCTGGTAGGACAAAAACTCAATCAGAAAAAAGGGGTTTTAATGACAGGGTTACAACGGTTTCTTAAAACAGTGGACATGACGCTTCATTTCACTCATCTTCCAAATAAAGCTATGGTGTTCCACCTTCCCTACTCAGGTAGCTATGAAGAACAGCAATTATAAAAATGATATTTTGCTGCATGTAAGGCAATAGAGGAAAAATACATTAAATTTGTTCAAATTTGTAAGCTAATGTATTTTACATAAAGAAATAAGAACAACTGGGTGGAGCGGACCATTCCCTGAGGGACTGGAGGCCAAGATGCATGAGCGGGTATAGGCGCAGCTCAGGATGGTTATGTTGGGACCAACGTTTCATTTTTTATTATGAGTTATTTGTACATATAAATCTTTATTTTGTTACACTTTTTATTTGGATTGATTATATTTCTCTCGGTACTTCATCCATGTTCAGCTCAGACACAGTCCCATAATTAAAAAGAAGAAAACGACTCTAGCCTAATCAGTTTTCTTAATGCAATACTTCCATTGACAAAGGCATTTGGCAGTAATATGGGACCAAGCATCATCAGTTATTAGTTGTATGGCTGATCTGTTGTGTAAAATTCTAGTGTGCTTGTTACCAGAAGCATGCAAACAAACAGTGGGCCTAGTTGTTCAAGATTGGTTGAACAAAATTAGAATGATTTTGCCATCATAAAAGTAGTATCCATCTAAATGTTTAATGTAATGGAATTGAGGAACTTTTAGTTTGTGTGGAGTTTGGCTCTGTGGTGCAAAGTTTTTTTTGTGTAATCCATAAGGTTTTAAAGTCAGTACTCTATCTGGATATGGTTGATCCAAACCAGAGATGTATGTCGTATGGATTTACTTATCACAGATAGCAGAAAAGTGAATTCCCAAGTCTAGATCATTTACTAGATTACATTTTTTGAACAACTGGGCCCTGAATGCAGCATCCTCTGTCGCAGTTTAGGTTTGCAGTATAACTACCTTTTGGACTTGTCTGTTTGTCCACCGTTGTACTTCTTTATGATGAAGCTGTTTTTTTCCCACACTTTTTACAATTATAAATTGACTTAACAGTTGACTGTGTGGCTTTTGGTTCTTGAGTGTGAACTTTTTTTAAATATAAATTGTCCAATGAATACATTCCAAGTTCCAGTTTCTGCTTTGTTTGCATTTTGATGAACGTTCGTAACTCTCACTGGAGCAAAAATGTTTGTGATGATAGACGTCCTGTCCATGCAATATTTCTCTCAGCAGGATGTCTCTCAGCAACATATCCTTGGTTCCTTGGTTTTATTTATATGTATTAAGTTGACAGAAACACTGGATTTATGGTTATACGGCTGTAAACATGATTGATGGATTATTGTGTTCATGCAAATAAAGATGGTGATCAATAACATGACATTATGTCCTCTTGTGTTTGTGATCCTTTGCTGTCCGCGGATATCTTTACATTTTTTCTTAAGGTAAATAAACACTTAAATAGATCCAAAATGTAGGTGTAATGATATTATTTTACAGGAAATAAAAAAATATTAAGGTGCTTTGGTGATCATTAAAACTTTCAGTATAATCAGCATACTTCACAGAGATAGTTTGACTTGACTACTCAGTCTGTAACACTGATGCTTTTTAAGTTGTTCCTGGATTTATTATAAATTCTTCAGTTTTCTCTCGGTAACCATCTAATACTCTTGGTATTCCTTTAATTGGAAACGAGAAGTGTAATTAACAAGATGTTTTGTAGCCTAAATAGAAGTCTGTGAATGTTTTTTAATATTTAAAAATGTACTTTTTTTTTTTTTTACTTGTTTATTAAATAACGACCTATTTTTAGTTTTTCTTTTGATAAAATAAAATACGATGTCGTTTTTCATAGTACGGTAGCATAGCTATTCAGTTTTATCCAAACAATATAGTCAAGGGCAAATAGGAGGGAAACAAAAAAAAAAGAAGCAACTCATGTCACGTGATCGTGGAACCCGGAAACACAATGTATGCTAGGGAACGAGATGACTTGACAGGAGTGTGCAACTGTAGAGATGTAATCATGAAATAAAGAAAATGCTTATTTTCTGTAGTTAACATAGTTCTGTGCAATCTTATAAAAGTAATCGATGAAGTAAATCGATCGACCAGGACACAACAGCAGCGTTTGTTTACATTCATGGAGAAAGGCAAGAGCGACGTTGTAAGTACACAACCCCTTTATCATGCGATTTTTTTAGGGTAACCCATGAATATAGCTTACTTTATGACTATGAAACCACAAGAGTTATACTTTTTATTTTTTACTTTTCAAACAAAACTTTTCTTCTCTCTGTAAAAAAAAAAAAAAAAATGCCTCGTTACTTTCTGCAACATGGTCAGTCCTCCTGGATGGAGATGCATCAGTTCATCGGTGACCTTGTCTCATCTGGAAACAGCTCGAAGAATCAGCCTGATGTGCTGAACGCAGCATGGGGCGTTGTCGACGTCGGTGCTGAGGGCGCCAGTGAGGCAGTAGGGTTCAGGGGTCCTTTACTTGGACTTAAACCAACTCAGGAGAAGCCAGAGACAGAGCCTGTTAAAGAGATCCAGACTGCAGCATCACAGAACAAAAGAGAGACGAGACTTATTAGAAAAGGTAAGAGCCTGAGATCAATTTAATCTTGCTTTTTTTCTTATTTATTTATTTTTTTACATTATCGAACTGTTTTTCATGTTTCCTTTAGATGTGCATTCTGCCTGCACCTGCCCTGGCTGCCCATACTCCACTTTTCCACTTTCATCTGAGACATTAAAACCCAGACAATCTTTGGCCTCTAGCAGCTCTGCTCCAATGAGCCTCAGTATTCGCTTACCAGACACTGAACCAAGCAGCACCTCTATATCCGAGCTAGAGACCAGACCATCCTGCCGCCCCAACAGAAAGGAGGCAGACAAAGAACATCCAGCAACATCCTCAGACTTACCTCCCACTAGAGCTGAGCCTGGCTCCTCATCCCACTTCTCCATGTTTCCCTGTCTGTGTTGCCATCACAGCCTCCAAACCTGCAGCAAGGTGCTGAGCCACCATGAAGGCTCAGTAGATTCTCAATTTTCTCACACCCATGCCCATCATCATTTTCACCATCACCACTGTCCATTAACCTCTTGTTTACCCTGCCCTCAGCTCTCTAGCCCTTTTCCATGCCTGTCTTGCCAGCGCTCCTTTCCTAACTGTTCTCAGTTGAGCAACCATCAGCACAGACAAACTCACATTCAACAACAGGAGGAAAGAGGCAGGGCAGTGTCGACCATGTTTTCACAGCATCCCTGTATGCACTGCTCTGCCTCTTTTTCCAGACCGTCACAGTTGCTGCAGCATCAGCGCGCCGAGCACGCCCACAAACAATCTGGCTTCCTTTGCACAGAGTGCGGCAGGGCCTTTAACTCGCACAGCAACCTCCGCATTCACCTCAATGTGCACACTGGAGCCCGGCCTTACTCCTGCTCTGACTGCGGGAAGAGTTTCAGCCAGTCGGGGGCTCTGAAGATCCACAGGCGGATTCACACAGGTGAAAGGCCATATTCCTGTCGATTTTGTGGCAGGGGTTTCCCCCATCTTGCAGGGGTCCGTGCCCATCAGAGGACCCACACAGGAGAGAAACCCTACCGCTGTAGCCATTGTGGGAAATGCTTCACTCAGTCAGGAGCTCTTAAGATCCATACCCGTATCCACACAGGAGAGAGGCCCTTTATCTGCAGCATCTGTGGGAAGGGCTTTTCCAATCGCTCTGGGATCCGCTTCCACTACCGCACAGTCCACGGGCTGGCACCTGAACATGCTGGAGAAGCTGGACCTGGTCATGGTTTTCCTCTTGGGCGTCCAAAGACTTTTCCTCAAGCCACCATTGGCCTAAATACCCCCAACAACCTCGGTTGTAACATGCATGCAGCTTCAAATATCACAGATTCCCCTGGTCGTCCCGGACTGGCCCCTCTTGTGGGGAATGAGAGCAAATCTCAGTCAGAGACATCATCAAACCCAGGCAGTAACCGAGAGGCGCTCCTGTACACATGTGAAGATTGTGGCCTGCGTTTTAAGGATGCACCTTCCAGGAACAGACACCAGACTCTGATGCACTACTCCTCCGAGGGCAGAGATGAGGAGGAGGTCCAGAGGAAGGACTTTAGCACAAATGAGAGGGTCTGCGCTGACAGTGGAGAGTGAAATCATTACAAAAAACTGAATTTAGGAATAAACCAGGATCATTGCTTAAAACATTAAGTGTTGTAAACTACCTGTGTAAAAATATATATTCTGTATTTAGGCTCCTTTCAAGTTGAATAAGCTTTGATGTTATTATTTTTTTTAAAGTTGTTCCTTCAGTTTTTCCCCCATTACAAACAGCCTGTTTTTGGAAATACATCACTACCTGTGTTTTAGTCCGTTTGATAATGACCTAACTACCTTACTGCCGCAGTCAAACTTCAGTTTGTTATCAAAGTTGTTTTATTGTGCTGTATTCAGCCGTGGAGAACATGGAACAAATGTGACATCATGAAGGATTTTTAGAAGATACACATTTTTGAGGGTCTTTTCTTAACATTTATAGACGTAATAGAAAAAATTACAATCGTATGTCTTATCATATATTCCTTTTCGTATTTACATTTCTAAGAATCAGTGTAAACAACACCAGTTCTTTATTATTACTGTTTTTTAGGGATTTTGTGTTCCAGACCTGTAATTAAAAAAATAAATCACAGAACCTTGAATGGAATAATAGAAAGTAAAGTGGCAAAGGCATAAAAAAATAACATCACTGCCACACACTAGAATTGTTTTTAAAAATTGATTTTACACAATAATCTCCCTTTTCCATACTGATGGCAAGAACAGCTCTGAGGTTGGTTGAGGTATCTGTGTCTTGTAGGATACTTCAAGGATACTGCAGTGGTCTGAATCCCAGGAGCTTTGTTCCATATGAAGGAAAGTCCTTCACCGTGTACACAGCTTCACCTTGTCTGCTGTCTTTTCTTAAAAACAGTATTTGTTATGTTAAATTAGATGAAAATGATCTAAAGAATTAGAATCAGCAGACAAATAATGGCATTACTGTGACAGGTATACAGCTCAAGAGAGCCCCCTAGTGGTCATGCACAACCTCTGAAACAATTACAACCACTTAAGTTACTTTGTACCATTTATAGTGCTTTATAAAAGTTGTTTTAATATGTTGAAATTATACATTATAAATACAATGTTTTGTGAGGACAAGTAACATATTCAGTAGGTTTTCTTTTCACTTAACTGTTAAGTAGGTCAAAACATACGTGTATGTTTTCTGAAAGTGCAGCTTGTGATAAAACATTTCATTAATAAACTGAACATGTTTTTTTTTTTTCAGTGCATCACAGGATAGTTCCGTTGTACAACTTGTTCGTGTAAAGGAAATATTTGCATCCATATGTCTCTCAGATCGGTGAACTATATATGCAAAGTAGTTCACTGTTACTTGTAGACTCTTGGCTCACCACTGGAGTGCAGCTCTGTCAGCATGAGCACACTTTGGACAACACTGTCCAGCTTTGTGTCCAGTTGAGCTCACCCTCTGGTCCCGCCACATTTGATCTCATAAGAGTCTTGTTTTTTATGTCTGAGCTGCTTACAAAGGCTCCTCATATGTGTGCTTCTGTAGTAACGAGTCACATGACTTGGGCTCAGCGTAGACCACACTGATTGGGCGTGGGCCGTTGGTGTGAAGAGCGGGCGTGCAGTAGCCATTTGACAGCATCCTGTGTGAGGGGCAGTCATACTGGGAACGGCTGGGTATCGTCCTGGTACCAGCGCTGAGTGCTGGTACAGGAGGTCCATGTGACTCAGAGGGCTGCTCGCTGAACGGGGTGGCGTATTCGGGCTCCGGGGGAAGAGGCTCTGCGTACTCTGGCAGGCTCCCAGGAGTGTCATAATGGCTTAAAGAGAACGGGGTGGTGTAGCCCTCATCCGAGGACGGTCTAAATGTTGACCCGACTTTCTGTCCGACAGAAGGCTCAGCATAGTCTGAAAAGATGAGCAAACAGAAAACGAGTCAAAACCAGCAAGATAGTGATTTGAGATTAAAGAAATATTGGCATTGGTTTCAGCTAAAAAGCACCATTTCAGTTTCCAGTATTGATCTGTTTAGTATTTTTTACTTCCATGTCCGCGTCACTTCTGTAGGCACTGACAGCTCTGAACAGTTGCTGGGCAACCAGTGTAGAATACAAGAGGTTACTGGTCTCAGCCAAAAACAAACAACCCCTCGTAAAGTGGTGTAAAAGCGCTTTGAGTAGTCGGAAGACTAGAAAAGCGCTATATAAGCTCAAGTCCATTTACCAAGTCCAATAAACCTTTTACACCTACATTTTTTTTCAGTTCAAACAAACAAATAATGTGTGAATCGAAGATGTGCTGTCAGGTTGATTTTCTACTCTTTTCTTTTTTTGTCTTTTTGATACAAAAAGCTGCCAGCCACAAGAATATAACTCTTCTTACTATATATTCTGAGAAATTCCCCTGTGCATAAACGATTAAATCAATCAATATAACCATTCATAACTAACTAATTAACCAGGATTAAAGTAACTCTCAAACTCTTATCTTGAGCACCATATCCACAGACTGTGGAGTAAGTACATTTCACTGGTTTCATGATAAATTAATTTCTTTAAACATACGAGTACATGTCCATACTACAAAGTAGCTTGTATACGGGAACCATGGAAACGAAGAGAGTAGCAAGAGCGCAGGAGAATGTTAGGGTTGCTTTACAATAGTCCAGTTTCAGTTAAATGGTGGAACTAAATGAGTTGGTGGAGTTTTGAATTTTGTGCTAAACAGAACCAGAACTATTTTAATTAAACAGGCTGTAGTGAGGGCTTGATTGTCTTAGCTTTGACCCTCTGTCCTGTTTATCAGTGCACCTCTCAGTGAAGGGCCCCCTTGCTGGGGGAGGGGATGGAGGAGGCAGGGGAGGGCGCGAAACTGGTGGTGGTGGGCAGGGAGTAGGCTGAGCGCCCTTTATCGAGCTCCAATTAAAGGGTCTCTTTCAGAGAGGCTCTGTGGACCAAAGAAAGGAATGTTTATACTGTGGCTGGGTGATGGGCTGAGCTGGGGTGAAAGAATGGAGCACCCGTGGAGAGGACTGTTTGCCTGTTAGGCCTGGTAGGAGCTTCTCAAACTGACCACTGAAGCCAAGAGTGTTAGGGCAAAAAACATGGAGGAGAGAAGGCAGGGCTCAAAACTTTGGATCACCAGTAAACTCTGAATGGGTGATGAAAATGTCAGCAAATAGAGAGTAGTTAAGAATGAAAACTCACCGTTAAGAGGAGGGCTTGGTAGAGCATCGTGAACATTTCTTTCCAGAGGGTAGGAGATGAGCTCTGACTGAGGGCAGGGGAGACTCTTTGCCTGGAAACTCTGACCACCTACTTGACACACAAGCATACAGATGTAGAGGATTTCACATTTGAAAAAAGGAACATGGTTTAAGAGCACTCGACTTACTTGTGGGGAGAGAGTACTTCATTTGTGATTCTTTTTTCCTGCACAGATAAAGAGATGGACAGAAAGCATTGAGGAGCTGGACATAGTTTCTTAAGTGAGCAATAACTAGAGGAGCTACAATGGTTAGTGGATTTAATGGTTGACAGAAAAATGTATGTGTGCCTGTCTAAGTAATTATTGACTCAAAAGATTATCTGAGCATGATACTTGCACAGAAAATGAGAATCTATTTCAAATGTGGTACCTTCGTTTCCACCAGACTCCAGCCAACAAACAGCTGCCGCACATTATCAGGGCCAGGACCACTCCCACTGCCACGATGACGGGCTGACTGGAGCCTGCAGGACAGGAAGTGACAGAGTGAGCAAAAAGTTGTACAAATGTGAGGAAGGAATGCAGTTTATTGACGTTACATGTTGCAAAGGTTTTACTCATCTGACATGTATCTTGATATTAAAAGTTAATGAACACACAGAGCTTAGGAGCTATAAAAGGTACACACTTAGCCTCGTCTCCACTAACACTGGGCCCTTAGTGGTGGCAGGAGTGGGGCTGGGTCGTGGTGTATCCATGTTCACTTTGATGGATGGAGAGTCTGTTTTAACATCACAATATCATGAGCACAGACTTCTCTTCACAAGGACATCGATACTGTCAAGAGATTTTGGGGGATAAGGAGGTGGGACTACAAACCAATGGTTGAGCGTGACCTTGGGGTGACCTTGGCAACAGGACAGCCCAAGACTTGGACCTGAGTCGAGGCTCGGCCATGCCAGCTCAGCGGCTGTAAACGGACAAACCGAGCCACCACAGGAGGAAAGAGGCTGTTGAGAACCCTGAGGTGGCCATCAGTGTAAGCCTTAAACACCTGGGGACCACAACAACCAGGTTATATAATCACAGAGAACACCAGGAAGTACTAACAACAATAATAACAACTGTATTGATAATGCACTTTTCAAATACAAGTTACAAAGTGCCTTTACAATTAAATTAAGCAAAAACAACGACACAAATCAATGTTAAATAAAACAAATAATTAGGCATATCAACAGATATTTGTCTGCTGTGTACACCGGCATCTTGTTTTTATTTTAGTGTTCATTCAGTTTGCACAGCAGAGGCCTTTTTTCAAACTGCTTCCTCTCCACTCACACTCCAGCACCGATTTAACGTCTGACATCACGCCCTCAGCTGAATGTAGTAGCCTTCGTTAAGGTTTGGGAAGAACTCCCCTCATTCCCATGGAAACAGGAACTTTAGACAACCATGATTTTATGTAACTCAAATAATAAGTTGTCTAAATAAATATCAAGCAGACATATTTGGTGGGGTTTCTAATTTTAACATAATTTCAATCTGATGTTTATCAAATGCTCAGTTTCTCCCTGTAAACAAAACACTTCACTGTCAAATAAACACATGAACTGTTTTTTAAGACTAGAAAAATAACAAGTATAATATTCACTTTTTTAATTTACATATTTATATACTTGGACTATTTTTATATTTTCAGAAGGCGTGTACATTTGTTCCGCTGATAACGCAGAATTTTTATGTATGGAGCGTCTCCCATGACAACAATGGTGTGTTACACTGTGAGGGAGCGTCACTTCCTCCCTCAACAATAAGGTGAAACTCCTTTATTTTTCCATTATTTGAATATTTGGGTTGTTTTTTTATTTGATATGTTTATCAGCTAATGTCAGCATTCAGTTTGGTTTGATTAATAAATATGCTTCATTAAGTGTTTTATTTAATTGTTTGTTTTCTTATTTTGTATTGCTTTGGTTATTAATACCATCCAATCTAACATAGACCTGTTCTATAAGCCATCATCATGCAGCCTCGTTATTGGAGGGTTTAACAAGCCACTCTCACTTCACCGTCAGATGTTCTGGACTGCCCTCAGTGAAACAAAGGGAGGGGTGTGTGCATGGAGAGGGTGTAGGGAGTAGTTTGAGAAAGGCCCCTTTTCTTTTTGACTGAATAAGAACCAAAAAGCTAACATCAGTGAATGCAGAACAATGAGCACCTTTTTTTCTTTGCTGAGGGCGCCTTTGTAAAGCTTCCAATTTTTTCTTTCCTTGCTGAAGAAAAGAATGAAGGACTCGATGTAGTACTCATTTGATCCTATTGTAATTATTCCTGAAACAAAAGAGAACACTGTTTTTAGTTTGTCACTCAACATTTGATGATAGTTTCACATAATACTGAAGTAAATATCTGAATAAACAAACTGATAAACAATTTCAATATTATCTGAGTAAATTGTGTTTCAGTTTCTCTCTTTCAAATAATCTCTTAAACAGACCAAGATGTGTGGGGCCACCTGTCTGTACTGTTTGACCTCTCTACACTCAAATGCCAACCAGTACAACTTTCACTCACTGATGTGTAGTCATAGCTTTTGGACAACAATGGAGGTCAGTGGCAAAGAGAAATAACCCTTTTTAAAATAAGAATACAATACTTGTTATCTGTTCTGATCCATTCACTAATGTAGAAGGATTTATTGACAATAAAATATATCCAGAATAACACCTGACCTATCCTTTAACACAGCATAAACACTCTTAAAAAAATCAGCATGTTTTGCAAAATAAAATAAAAAATGATATTATTTTTATTTACCTGTGATAGTGCTTCGATCACTTATCTCCAGCTCCACCCATGGGTCTAGATCATTACTGTCTGCAACCCAGGTTAGGACCTCATGGCTGGTACCCATGTTTCTGGAGGACCAGAACGTTGTTCCCTCCTGGCTCTGCTTATCACGGAAAGACGAGGCATTCAAACCAGAAACACTCAGGATGTTTTTGCATTCTGTTTGTGGACCAGAGGAAACAGATAGACATATACAAGTTAACCCAGAAAGTTTTCTATTTAAATTTAATATTAATATTTAAAGGTAAGACATCTACTGCAGTAGCCATTTTAAACGCTATGTGAGAGTAACATGTTGCTCCTTTAGGGCTGGACATTTCCAAAGGAATTGCATCAATCAATTTTTTTTTTGTTCAAACATCATAAAAGGAATGCCAGTCTGAGTATTTCTTAGGGCACACTCACATTAGGCAATCCATAATGTGCCTAAGCACGCTGCACCCCTAAAGTCCAGTTCCTTTGATAGTGTGAGTGCTTAGATCCGTGCTCAGGTGAAGTACACTTCCTTGGCCCTGGCATGCTTGGAAGAGGTGTGCTTCGGCACGGTACAGTTCATTCACGAGCACAAGCACGCGTACACAACGTTGACAGCCTTCATTAATGAGTGTTATGGCTGTATCTAACTAAAATGACTCAAAATAAGACACAAAGTCAGTGAAGTAGCTGTCATGTTCTCTGTGTTGTTCTCCGATGCGGACTCGACCGCACGTCCCTTTTATTTTTCAGAATCGAGTCCGCCTGTCTGGTAAACTAAGCACGCTTCATAAATACGTAAAGCCATTCATGTCTTATATTACAACGTTATGTATAAGTGTGCTCAGGCCCGGTTAGTCCTGGAGCAGTGTGAGTGCAGGCCAGCGGGAGAATGGGGGGAGGGGGGGGGGTTAAATTGTTAAATTGTTAAATCGTGGTTAAACACGGTACAGGACAACTTGGCCAGGTGTGAGTGCGCCCTTAAAAACCTGACAGCGGGACTGAAAATAATCATGCTTCTTATAGCAGATGTGTTCAAATATTATAAACACTGGGTCTGTCCTTTCAAAAAGTGTAACATGTAGTGATAAAGGTAATGTTGAACTTGTACCTTGACTAAAGAGCAGCTTCTTCTCAGATATTGATCCCCTGTCAAAGGAGGACAGTTAAAAGGTCAATACACCAAAAACAAAAAATCAATTAAAACCCTTTTTTTGCTCTCTAAGACACTCACAATGGCATTGACTTGATCACATTATGGATTTAGAAACACAATAAAAGCAAACTCACATTATTGAAAGGATTCCGTTGGCGAAGGTGGATTCATAGAGTCTGAGACTTTTCTCACGATTCACTGTGACATGACCTCCCAGACTATCAGCCACAGCTCCAGCATGGACAGCAGCCTTGCACAAGACTGAGGTCTGCAGCAGAGGGGACATATGGAGCACTTTTAGACATTATTGAAAAAATGCTTCAGGAGAAAGCTCGGTATAAATGAAATGTGGATTACTTACATCTCTGTAACCCTGCTCAGAGTTCCCCCAAACATCTCCCGTGACATTCTTACATCCAGCAGGGCAGTACATGCTAAGAAACAGCAGATTGACATGTAAGAAACACTCACTGCTCTACTGAAACTGATTTTATTACAACATATCTAGAGGTCAACCACTTACCTAAAATGCTGCCAGCTAAAATGAGATCCTCGTTGTAAACAAGAAATGAGATCTGTTACAGAAGTAAAAAAAATATTACGCCACAGAATTATTTGAACTCTCTTCAATATGGCTCATATCATGCATCCCAAGCTTACATTATTCCCCCTGCATTCACCAAACATCACACAATCAGACTCTGTGTGAGACAGTCTAGCATGTTCTGTGTGTGCTATATTGGGGGATGAGCGGTCGTCACTGTTCATGTGACTAAGCCCTTTGTTTCTGTGATTTTGTCACAGTTCACGAGTACAGTGGATGGTTCTCGTGCGATCAGACTTAACAGACAGTGGTTTGTGCGTCTGGACATGGGCTTAGCTCCAGACACCTAGACACCGCCAGATTTCATAAACAACTCGGTAAAAACAGGAAACTATGATACATAATGTACTGGACGACTTCAACCAAAAGGAAGCTATCTCTAAATATAGACCAGTATTCAGACAAAACAAGCCCACATGGTTATGAAAATGATACACAGGAAGAACCTTAATGTTATTGAAGTTCACTATTCTAAACTGTTGAAGTTACTACCCTTAAACTAAATGTATGTGAGCTCTAAAAAATAGTTAAATTGAGCAGAAACGAATGCTAAATGATCAGCCTCTCGGTTGGAGTAAATGTGTAATAGTCTTGGACTGGAGCTGTTGTGCTGATGAAATGGGGGGGAGTGGAGGGGAGTGGGGGTGTGTGTGTGTGTGTGTGTGTTTGTGGGCTGAGAAAAGAAATCCAGCCCCTACATGGGATAGACTGAGGCCTGAGGCCTCACTCCATTCAGCCCTCGAAGAAGAAGCCTGTCTCTGGCTTTCTGAGCAACCCCACCACGGCAGAGATAGCGATGGAGAATGAATGCCAATAAGAAGTGACTCACACACAACACACACAGGAAAATGTTCACACAGTCAGTGTGTGTTTAACAATATTTTTGAAGTTCAAGTCAAACTACAAGTAAGTCAAGCTACATTCTGGATGTTTGTAACTGAACTGCTGATGTGACTAGAGACAAAATTATGAGCATGAGAAATTTTCACAAAAATAATAACCGGCTCTAAATATCATACCTGGGTACTGGTCTGTGGCATACGACAGTAGAAATCCTCGTCCTGAGAGGTGTGGGCCTGACCTGAAGGTAATCGTCACTTCATTGCTTCTAAGTGTCACATTCCTCTGCGATGCATCGAGCCTCCCGCACACTGGGCCTGTAAACACACACACCCACAATCTACATCCATAAGAGCACACAAAAACATTTAAACAGACATCTGCATGAACTGCAAGCTAACATGTATCAACAGATGTGGATGACTGAAGGCTAAGTTACCATGACAATCATTTCCTGATTTGTTTGTAACCCATAACAACTGTATAGAAAAGAGCAAAGCTATATTGGTCTGTAAAGCTATATATACTATAATATTGAAAACCTGCATGTAGGAACAGCTTCTCATCAGAGAAAACTGAATAAAAAGAACCTTGAGCCAGGATCAGTGGAATGTGATAATGGACACAAAGGCAGCCAAAAAGAACATTTGTAATGCCTGCATTTCTCAACACTTATTTTAGTGCGATGTCAGAATTGCATGCCCTCAAGGCACAACTTGATACACCTGGTTGGTGTTGTATATATCTCTTGCATAAAACGGGTTTGCCTGTGTCAATGGAAAAGCATGCATAGTGTGTATTCCACAGTCATGGCAGGAATGAAATATAGCATTAAACAAAATCTCAGGGCTGTTTTAGAAAAGGATTAACATAAGAGGAGACATGAGAGCACCTTTGTAAACTTTAGTTTAACATTCAGCTTACCCAGACTCTGTTCCCCGCTCTTGTCTGTGATCACAAGAGAGCCATTTCTGCACCCCGGACTGTTCTCGATGTCAAAATCCCCAAACAGCAGTCGCAGCATTCGCCCCTCTGGCACACGGAGCCTCCACATACACCAGGTGTTACTGGGGTATGTACCTGGGTAGTTCTGAGAGGCCAGCGTGCCAGACTCTGTGCCCAGCACTGTGTGTCCACAGCCATTACCTGAAACAATGCAAGGACAACAAGCCGACAGTTCACAAAGTAAATCATCAGGAGATGTTTTTAGGGGTAGGTTTGTTATAGAGTTAGATCAACACCACGTTCTTATGAACATGCAATTGGCTCATAGAGTTGAAGGGATGGGTCATGTTTGACCTAAATCACCTAATAAACTTCTTCATGAGAACACTTGAGGTTTTTTTGTGCTGGCCTAAACTTTTAGAGAAACAAAATGTTGAGTTTTAAGTGTTGTTGAAGTTTAATCACTGAAGTAGAAGAATAAATGATTATAATTATTCAAAAATAACTTTGAACTAGTTGCCTGATTGTTTTAGTTGCCAGATTGTAGCGATCCTGTTAAAAAGGTACTAACTGGGCACTGGTGGTGTAGTAGTAAGTGCGTGCACCCCGTATACGGAGGCTATAGTCCTCCAAGCGTGCAGCCCCGGTTCGAATCCGACCTGAGGCTCCTTTCCCGCATGTCGTTCACCACTCTCTCTCCCTCGTCCTGATTTCCGAATCTATCCACTGTCCTATCTCCACAATAAATGACCCCAAAAAAAATTCTCTCTCACAAAACTGTGGAATTTTTGTTTACTTAATAACTAATTATCCCTGAGTAACTCTGTGTACATCTGTGCCAGTGCATAAAAGAGGAATCAGCTGAGCACCTCAAGTTAAAATAACAACAAATTCCTCTACCGCTGACATCAAAGTCAATCCTCAGAATATTTAGGGTGTTGTTATTGCACTATTTCAGGACAGATAAGTAACATGTCTTTTCTGATCAAATGGTTGATGACACAACTGACAGAGAGGAAAGTACTCCTCAGACTTTCACACACTGGATATAATGCGGAGATACGATTAGAGATTAAGATTTATTCTTGGGCTTCTTTTGCCTTTATTGTAGAGATAGGATAGTGGATAGAGTTGGAAATCAGGGAAAGAAGTCATTTGAGGATACCTTTCCGATAGAACAGGACAGCTGTCATTAAAAGTAACGCATGAACACCAAGATTCCTTCAAGTGTTTGTGTCGGCGTGCCCCCCCCCCCCCCCCACCCCCAACGCTGTACACATAGGGGAAACACTGAATCGTAATGTTTATAGTCTTAATATTGGTATAAAGATTATTCTATTTTCATTTACGTAGAACTCCAACCATGAACAACTTTATTTCATGGTTGATTCATTACATCCTCCGGCCTGAAGTGACTAACACTTCTGACTGGAGCAGAAAACACAAATATTTACCCTCTAACATCTCCGTGGGTTGCAGGAAATAGATGAGTCAATTCCCACAAGTGTCACACAGATATAAGTGCTATGGGGGGCGGCAGAATCTAAACCCCCCCCACTCCCCCCAAACACACACATACACAAAATGTCAAGTGTTGACATGTTCCAAGAATGGTCAAAACTTGAAAAAGGCACCAGGGTCAATCTAAGCCCTCACATCATCCTTGTCCTTGTCTTCCATATAAGGCTACAGGAGATTTGTAGAGGGGTAACCAGAGCATGACCTTCCCCTCGCCGTGTCACACATGTACACATCCTGCGTCATACGGTACCAGCCGTTCCCCTACTTCCCGACAACTCTTCAGCTCCTAACAATACCATAAACCTTCAGATGTTATTTCCCCTCAGCAAACCCCAAATGACTCCCTGGAAATGCCACAGCGACACACTGTTACTGTGGGCAACCGAGCGTGAATCTGTCAACTTCCGCTGGGAGGCCTCAGAAGCTACAATGCTGGGGAAGTTCTGGATGGCTGGCTGGTCATCCTTCCCTGCTCACTAAACCTTTTTCTCAAGACCTGTCTGTTTTTTGTTTCATACAGAGAGTTGGGTATGTGAACAGCCTGTTCTGAAAAAAAAGAAAACTTAAAAAGGTGGATTATAAACTAACTGGGTGGCAGGAGAGCAATCCCAAGAATCCCAATGACATTGTTTTCCACATGCTGGCAGGTCCTTGCAGGTCTACACTAGCAGACGGGATGTTCACCTGTGTTACCTGTCACTACATTGCCTTATCCTGTCTTGTGTGTCAATCACAAAGTTTCAACACCAAGCTGCTATGCCCCCCCCCACTCCCCCTTAACCTGGCCCCACCAAAGCTCTTTGCATACTTTGCAGTAAGCTCATTGTGATTCAGAGGAAGTAATTGACCCCAGACTTAATCATCTTCCCAACAGAGACAAAAACAACTACAAGAGATTTGTGGTGTTACAGTCATGGTCTGCGGGGCAAGTAAATTGTTTCTCTGTTTGTCTTTGTTCATGGTGAATGTGATTCATACTTCACTGCTGTTTGGAAAGAAACCCTGTGGGAAAAGTAGGCTGATAGCTGGGATCAGAAGGTAAACATGCACCAGTATGTAAAGAATGCAACCATGACATCACTTGGTCGACCTTTGTGCCTACCTGGATACTGTTTTTAGACCACTGACCTAAACACACACAGTTAAGCCAAACTAAGACATTAAGACAAACTAGTATCTTTAGGTTCGAGGTAGACTTGTCTGAAAACAGTCAGCAGCTTGTACTTTATAAAATACACGCTTGGGTAAAGGTGTAACCATCTGAAATGCTGACGTAAAATGAAGTCAATGACGAGCCTAAGTAGGATGCAAATTCTGTTTACAGCAGGCTATGCTAGTACTACTAGCACTAACTTTTAACTATTTCACTACATATACAAATATAGTCTACCATTCAATTAAAATGTGCATGCTACTTTTTAGCGTTTGGAGACCAGTGGGCCAGTAGTTTTAGCAGTAGCCTAAGCTAACAAGATCTTAGAAATAAACTCTCCTGCTACATTCTTTATCTTGAGCGGTCTGATAAAAAGGCATTTTCTTACCCTGCTGGCCGTGAACACAAACAGAACAGACACTGATACTAATCCAGAAACCAGCGAGAAAAGACTTCACAGCATCCCAGATGTTTTCGTACTTTCCCAGCATGATTTCCCAGAGCTCTGCATCTAAAAGTAAGGTGCAAGCTCCGACAGCTCGATGTGCTGCCTGCTGTTCAAAGTTGTAGTAGCCTACAAAGTTTTGACTATTTACTATTGGCTAAGAGGCGTGAACTCGACCTCTCATTGGCTCTCCGTTTCTGTCAATCACATAATCCCCACGCATTCCATTCCCAAATATGGGTGTTCTGTTTTGTAGGTGTGTGCTGATCTGAGATCGGCAGTTGGGGGTTACACTAATCATTTACTCACGTTCAATAAAATGCCAACACTGTACCTGCTTCTACAAAGGTTATATGGGCGTGGAGATATAAAACACAATTCGAGACAGCCAATTAGCGTTCAGAGCTGGATTCAGTGAAGACCAACAATTTTAAAATATTATTCATAAAAGAATTACCGACGCACTTACGTTTCTTTACTCAGACTAAATGCAAACCCTGCCACCTTGTGGTGACACGCAGGCAACAACAACAACAACAACATTGTTTATTGCATGAGAGAAACCCACATAAGACCACACAAACAGCTGACACAGTGCTGTGTTGTTGAGTTTGTACCCCAGCACTAGGGCACAGGCTATTTAAACACATTTCTTCTGTCTTTGGAGTTGAGAACATTTTTGCTATGGCTTGAGTCTTGCAGTGTAATCAGAGGTGCTCAAACCAAGCCGTGCTCACACACATAAGAGCAGTCTGACCGATTTACACATCGCGTGCGAACCAGCCGCTTCTCGTGACAGCGGGACAGATGCTTCTCAGGCAAATGCTGCCTTCACTGCAGGAAGTGTAACCAAGCAGCACGGCGCATGCTCTCCAACCTCTCCGACAAGCTGAGGATGAATTATCTCCTGCTGTAAAGCGGTAAGTAAAGCTACGACGATACTGTTCAAAGTGTGGTTTTCTTGTGCAGTTTTAGTGTCCACGCGGTGTTTTTTTGTGTGCTCCCCCCCCCCTGAGCGCGCGCGGTCTCACTGTTGTTGGCCGGGGTGTGCGTGCCGCGCCGCACCGACAGACGTCAGTTTGAGTGGGTGAAGGAGGGTGAGCAAGGCACGCAACTGTCTGTGTCAGAGTTGCTGATCAAACAAGGGCTAGTAGGCTAGTTGATATAGAGTAAAATATAATAAACAGTTTATTGTACTTTTATGTTTATGTGCACTTTGTTATATACAAATGTTGCCTCTTTTGTGTCTCTCTAGAAAGGGATAACCCATAAGCAGGTTGTTGATATTTTATCCTCCATTTTAACGTGCTCTTTTGATATTTTCGCACACTGAGTCTCATTGCATCGAAAGCTGCTTGTAGGACTGAGAGCACAATATTGACAGAATCATACTTAAATAAATGTAAAGTTACCCTTTGATTGGCCTACTGCTCATTGCCTGTTTACCAATAAGATAATGTCATTTTTTTGTGTGTCCATTTCCTAGTTATGCTTCCATTGATAACAGCCTACACCAATTTCATCCTAAAAGTTTGAATATGCTGTATGTCAACACCTAAATTGCCAGTTATGAAAGACATGCAACAACCTTCTTACAACCTTGTAATTTTACTGAAACATTTTCAAAAACTTCAAGGGATAGATATCCAATGACAGCAGACACAGAAAAGTAGAGTCTCCACACATTGTTATCAACTGGAGTGTAATATTTTCCTTGATATGACTTGGTACAACACTTCAGCTATACTTAGTTCAACCTTTTATTGTTTTCATATTTGTGGTTAAAGAAGATGCCTTAATGCAGAGTGGTTGCACAACACAGTACTGCTTTTATAGTTTATAATATATATATATATATATACTGTATATATGTATATATGTGACATTACATTTTTTCTAGTTATATCCACCTTAGCTATCATGTAGCTGCATCATTTTCACACTTCCAGCTTGAACACACAGATGTTTATGTCAAATTTAAGCCACATCTCGTTATCTACCGTATAAATCCATGCATAGTTTTAATAGCAATAAAGGAAGCAAGCCTATATGAGATATGAGGATTACGTCATTTTAAGCTCACTATGGATTCTTTGCTATGACAGTTGCATGCCAGAAAAGGCTGTTGGGTGAGGCTCTCATAGACTTGTGAGTGTAATAAATAGTATCCCTGCGTGCGTGTGTGTGTGCTCTGGATGCTAACATGCGTGCCCGTCTCTCTGTGCGTGCAGCTCAGTGGGGAGGGGTGATGGCGGGGGCTGAGGTCACTGTGTCTTCAGGGGATCTCATGATGCTGAAGGAAGAAGAAAGGGAGGCCAGTGGCAGCAACCATAAGACTCAAGTCATCCTGCACCTGCAGCCCATCCTGCATGGGTAACATTGCTTTTTATCAATACAAGCGTAGTAGATGTCTTGAATTAGCTATGTGACATACAATATTGACAAATATAAATTTAAAGTCAGGTGTTCAGTTTTCTCTTTTCTTATAATTCATATTAAAATAAAATAAAATAAAAACCCACAATTCTACATTAATGCAGTTGAACATCCATGCATCAGTTTAATGCAATTTCACCCCGAAGAATGCAACAGTTAAATGTGGGGTTAAGAGAAGTAGTTACATTTCAAGAGCTTAGGCATGCTGGAGTTATTTACATACTTCAGTGTTGTATTCAGAGCTTGTTAACTCTTAGCTGGCATGACATTTGCGTATACAGTATTCTGTTAAAAGTCACCCTCTGTCACCCTCTGCAGGGTGAACGATGACATTGCTGATACTGGAACGACAGTCTTGGCCATAGAGACACACCATGGTATGTTGACACACCGCTGACATTAAAGCACATAAGCATATGAAATCAATAACTTACTTATTACAATAAATGTGTAATGAGCACAAATAACTCTTTCATTGTGTAGTTAAATGTATTGCCCTATTATTCAACAAATACCAGTTATTATAGAATATTGACCAAATTCATTGTCACATGTTGTCTACATTCATAGCAGCTTGGTTTGTATTTTTGTGTGAAAAAAGCCCATGTAATTATACTTTGATTTATGCACTTGTTTTTTTGCTTGTGACCTGTAGAAGACAGTAAAGAAGAAGGAGAGGAGATCGAGTATGGCTACCCCATCACATGTGGAGACAGCAGAGCCGTATTACTGTTTAAGAAGTTTGTGTGCCCTGGAATCAATGTGAGATGTGTCAAAGTAAGTTGATGATTTGGTGTCATTTATAACACTTTGTCATATCTGTGCCTTTCCTGTCTTTATATTTTTTCAATTGCTTTTTATATTTTAAGAATAAATGATTGTTTTCTTCATCTCTTACAGTTCAATGACCAGCTCATCAGCCCTAAGCAGTTTGTACACCTGGCTGGGAAAGCCACCCTGAAGGACTGGAAAAGGGCTATAAGACTGGGAGGGGTAATGCTCAGGTAAGTGTATGAAAAAAAAAAAGAATAATCGGAAGACAAAGGACTAGATATGCTTCTGGGAGTAGTTATCACATATAGGTGCCCATTGGATACTTTGAGTTTTGAGGATTGCTGTCATAAACCCAAAAGCGTTCATCAGGTTGTGATGAGAAATGAATAAGGTGTGGATTATTTGCATCCAGCTTGACCTTGTTGCAACATGTCAAATGTCTATTAATTTTTTTTTCTTTCACTATATTTTTTTCCATTCTATGATGGAGTGATGAAGTTTCCCTTCCTCCTGAACAAATAGTTGTCCACTTTGAAGGTGAATAAGATAAGTGTAACTCAACACAGGTGTGGAAGTCACTGCATACGATGGCCCTTTCCCAAAAGCCACAGTTCAGTATGGAGTGCAGACTTTTCAGTGCAGGGTTTCAGTAGACTGAACCCTTGTGGTCATTCAGTGGGCATTTTTTGGGTCCACCTCAGTAGATTGAACATTGTTAATCTGTAAAATAGTTTACATGCAATGTGAGGATTTTTATTATTTACTGAGCCATCGTGCATGTCACATCTGAGCTGGAGTGTCATTCACACTGAACGAATCAGACAAAGTAGGAACAAATATCGGCCTGCTGTTACAGAACAGATAGGAGGGACTGTCTACTCTCTACTGTCAGATTGTGTTGGCACTTTGCAATTCAAAAGCACCCAATGGCCCTGAAGAAGACCTATGCTTGCTGTAATATGTAGGCCATTTTATGTAAAGAAAATTTGGCGATTCAAAAATATTTGGGACACAAATCCTAATGTATGCCTTTTAAGGACAGTTGCAATTACGTTTTGGGTGGAGCACACTACTTGTCTTTCTGATCTTGCCCTCAAAGCTCCTTGGGTGTTATATGCATCCTCACTGGTAATTTAAATGACCTTCAGGGCAGGTCCTCACATCATTCTGTTGCATCAGGGTTAAAGTGTCAGACTTTAAACACCTCAATCTTATGCAGTCAACAATCATTCTCATAATGTGCACTTACGTCGTGTCTGCGTTGGGCTTTGCTTCTACATTCCAGAGGTAGTGAGTAAGCAGCAATATCATAAGAGCAGGATCAAATAACATGCAAGCAAGCTGCTGACTGAAACGTCTCACTGGATTTATCATGTCCGCACTTGTTCTTGGTGTCACCGTGTCTCTGTCAATATACTGTATCCACTCAATAATATATTTTTTCTCTAGAGTTCATATCAGTGGGCTCTCTGTAAAACAAACCTCTGGGAAGTCATCGGAAATGTTCAACTTAATCAATCAACACTTTATCCGGCCTTTGGCTCCTGTGGAACAGAATATTTTCTTGTAGTGTTCTTTTGACCCGTTTCTTCCCTCACAGGAAAATGATGGACTCCGGCCAGATAGATTTCTACCAGCACAACACCGTGTGCAGCAACACCTGCCGCAGCACTAAATTTGATGTGCTGATCAACAGTACGCGGCTTCCTCCTGGGGCCTCCGTGCAGCCCAGCACGTCGTGTCTGCCTCTGGACGCTCTCGGAGGACAGGTGCCTCCACTGACAGGTAGATTTAAGCTGGCACTCACAGTTTGAGTTTTTCCTCTCTCCCACCTTTGCTTTGGCTGCTGTTTTCATTGATGCAGATAAAAACTTTAGAAACCAGCTGCTTATATTTTGTCTGCAGTAGGAACCAAGTTAGACTTGTTTTTTCTGACATATGCTGTCCGAGGACAGTAAGGAAGTAGAAGTAGGAATAAGTTTAACAAATGATAACAGACACTATAATCTATTCCTGTGATTGTAGCTCATTACTTAGAGTGAAGTTTTTATTTCTTATTTTATACAACTGCCTAGTCGATGTTTGTTTTATGGATGTCCCAGAAACATTTTAACACAATTTATAACAGACACAAGAAAAATTAGGAAATTGGGAAATTAGAAAGGAAAAGTTGTGTTTTCTTAACTGTCTTTCCTTCCCGACTCAAGATGAATGGAAATAAGAGATGTTTATGCACACTGTTGTCATTTCAGGGGAGCGTGTGCATGATGCAGCCGAGGTAGAGGAGCCTTCTGAGGAGAAGTTCACCGCAACAGCAGAGTGGAGTCCTGGTCGAGCCCGGCCTTTAGTTTCCACAACAGCCAATGGACATGCTGCAAAAAGAAAGAGGGCTGACACACCTGGTAAGTATAAGAAAGAATATACACGTGACTTTTAAACAACCAGAGTAAGAAATGGTTGAGAAAATGATTCAGAAATAGTGATACGTCTAATATATTGACTAGAAAGCTTCAAGAGAGGCTCCATTTATTTTGCTTGCTTAATTTCCTTAACAGCAAGAAACTACTCGCCTGCAGCGCTGCCTTAATAAGAGATGATACATGAGTTGCATGTAAAATCCTGGTAATATACCAAATGTCTACCAGGTGATTCTTTAAAACCTCAATGGCAAAATCTGAAGTCATAGATGTAGCATTCAGTTTTGATATGAACCATTTTGTCAGCTGATGAAGGCCAATATCCTGGAGGTACATTCTTGAAGTTTATATGGTGCAGCCCACTGACCTTCAGTTTTCTAGGTGTCACACACTCCAAAGTTGTGTCCTTTAAGAAGGTGGCCCTGTTAACTGATGAGGAAATGAACTGTAACATTAAGGCCTGAACTTCAACAGTTATCACATAAATAATAAATTAAACACAATGAAAACAGAATATTAACACCAAGCACTGCTGCTTTAAACCTAAACCACTGAGCCAATGAAGCTCTGCAGTTTTGGGATATTCTGCTTTTCTGACACACTTAAGAAGTTGCCGAGTATTTGCAGGCAGAGGTTCACATCCCTTTATATTACTATCTACTGCATCTCCACATTTCTACACGCGCCTTTTCCTGCAGGGACCTCAGCTTTGATTTAAGGGCTTTTAAAGGTGACCTGATTAGGCATGGTTCCAGCTGTAGTTGGTAACATAGCCTCAGGTGATCTTTTTGTGTGAATGGCAAATTGTAGTGCCTCACTGCACAAGCGGTATTGCTTGTCTCAGGGCTTAAAATATATTGACAAATCTCAGTAAAACCATTCAACCTATAACTATTCTCCTCTATCTCAGGAAATGTTCTACTTCCCATTAGTGTTTCTTCTTGACATGGAGAAACGCATGAGTTTAGCTTCTTAAATGGGAGTTAGAGTATCTTTCAAGGACATATTGCATTCATCTTGACAGACATTTAAGGAAATGTGAAAGTGGATGCATTTCTTTCAAGATAAGATTTCAAGCACCTCTGACATTTTATCACTCTAATATACTCAACCTCTATTTTGCTCTGCTTCTAACAGGTCCCAAGTAATTTTTCAGCCTTCATTCAATCTGCCCTGTCCTCTTTCCGATCCTCTATTCACCACCATTTCCTGCTCGTTCCTCTTCGTCCTCTATCACCCGTTTAACATCCTCTCTCCCTCTGCTCCGCTCCCATTTCCTCTATCTTGTTATTTTCTTATTTTTTTTCATTGTTTCTCCAAGCCATGCAGCTTATTTCAGCTTCCCTCCTCAATTTATTACTCTCTTTTAAGCCTTTAACTATCCTCCAACCTCACTTCCACACATTTCCTAGCCCCCATACACCATGGTACTTATTATATGTTTCTGATTTATTTTTCTCTGCCTTTTCTTTCCCATTCAGTTCAATCTCTTTCTTAAAAGCATACACATCCACAGAAGTGCAGATGTACACATATTACCTCTATGATCTCTTATTTCTCTGAGGCACTTTGTCATTTTTGAATGAAAACACAAAACACACACACACACACACACAAAGTTCCCCACATATCTTAATGTTGTTCCATACTTACTGACTTTGTGTAGATGGAGTACTGAGCTTGTGGCAGGGGGTGGCAGACTCTGGGCTGATGGGGGAGGTCCTGTCCAGTCTCCAGACTGAATTATTAGGCACTCTTAAAGGAGTGGAAGCTCGCAGTGAGAAGGCCAACCTGCAGGAGACAGGTGAGTTAAACAGTTGGGCCATGCTAACTGCCAGACAGGGTAAATAATTGTTTTAGATTACGTTAGATAACAGTGAAGTCACAAAAAGTCACTTTAGGTTAGGGTTAAACACAAAGATACTGTAGATGATCCAAAAACATGCTTACAAAGTCATTTTCAAAAAATACCAAACTTACTGCAGCAGAGTCCAGAGGATTGGATATCCAATGAGATAAATACCAATTTCCAGAGAAACTGATGAAACAGTACAACCATGAGGAAACATCCACTCAAGGTGCTGGGTTGAAATCAATTCACTACTAAACAAGGATGATATGTGACTAAAAGTCAAGTTTGAGATTGTTTTTTTTAGAGTTAAAATATCTGACTTAATATTTTTTTTGTCAGATGCCGTCATCCTTAATTCCCTATGTAAGATGTTTGGACTTTTAGACTCAGTGAAGCAAGCTCTGAACCTGAAGCGCCACAACGATGAGGACAACAAAATTCTTCACAATGTTTACGGTGAGGACTGTCACAAAGGCAACATTAAAGTACACGCAGAGATATCATAGAGAACTGTATTAATTTATGTCCTGCTTTTTCTTAGTGTTGGAAGATATTTTGGAGGACCAGAGGAAACAGAGTTTTAATAAATGCCCCTCCATGAAACACATTCGACATCCATGTCACAACTCGTCAAACAGCCAATCCCACAACCTGCTGTCCCCCATCAAAACAAGCCCGGGGATCCAGCCTCTCTCTGTTTCTGGTTTATCTGCCGCATCTTACACTCAGCTCGCCATCGACCCTCAGGTATTCACCCATTCCTCTGCCTCCGCTGGCCGAGTTCACTGTGCCGGAGTCGGCAGGATAGACAGAGACTGCCAAAGTGCTGAGCTGGAGCGGGATCAGGAGCTCAGTGAGATGGGAAAACGAAAGAAGCTTCACAGACGGGGACAGGAGGAGACATCAGGGATCCACAAAGAGCCCGGACAGAGGACTATTAAGTTTCACACAGATTCTCACCCTGGAAGTCGGGCAGGAGAGGAGACAGAGGGATTGCATGACATTGAAAAGGTGGTGATAGGGGAAAAGATTTCAAAGGAACAAAGAAGTAAGTGAGTGTAAGATGATGATGACTACGGAAGCACGAAGCGGACTCACATAATACATCTACTCTGTTTTCCCGTGGTAACGAGTCATTTTTAGTTGTTTTCTCGAGATGTCAAATTATTTATCGCGTTTCCTCAGAGTTGCAAAAGCACAAAACAAACAGAAAGTTTAACTTATATAATTTGTATGGAAAATGGCATGTCATGGTATGATGTATCACAATGGCCAGCCTATTGTTTTGGTTTCTAGATCTCCAGGAAATAATCCCGTTATCACAGAAAAGAAACTTTGCTATCTCGAGATAATGAGAAAAAACAAGTTAAAATCTCAAGAAAACAACTGAAATCAACTGGTTATCACGTGAAAATAAGTAATTCAAATGTATGGATGCATGTCGTCCACTTCTACAGATGTCCTCAAAGGGAAACTAGCTAAGGGAGGGAATGTGCCTGAGACCTGGAGACTAGACAGGCAAGATATTTAAAATAAACAGTGTACTTTGTCACACATACTATACTTTTTTTCTTGTATAGTCAACCATTTTTACGAGTGATTTATTGTTTAAACTGCAAAAAAAAAAAAAAAAATCACTGAACCTACTTTTCAATGTGCACATTTATATGTTTCTTAGCAAACAACAGAAGTCAACAAAGCTACACTATTTTGCATGTTTTTTCAATACAAAGCCATCTTATTAAGCTCTGGGAAATTGCAATCGGTATTTTTTAATTGTATCTTTTATATAGCTAAAGTAATTAAGCAGTTAAAATGATCATGGAAGTCACTGCTGGGTAACCCTCAAACACAGGCTTCTCTCTGTTACAAACCAGGTATTTTGAAAAAAAAGTATTTTAAATTTCATTTTTACGACACTTTAGGTCTGTAAATATAATATTTGGTTGACTTTATGTGAGTGTATTCCCCCTTGTCTTAAGATGGTTGGCAACCTTTTTCAGATTTTGTTACTATTTCCTCAAACTTTTCTAATCAATTTCTTTATACTATTTGTAATTGGAAATACGTATTTAGTGAATCACTTGCGTGGGTGGGATTAAATGTTATCTGTTTTTTGTGGAAAAAAATCTCCCACTCAGGCTTGTATCTCGGGTTACGGTATAATGCCTCAGACCTGCCTCAGATATATGCACGAGACTATCATGGTCTGAATAATAGACGATCCTTCGTTTTTTTTTTTTTAAGTGAAAACAATGTAAAGTAAGTCATGTGACTGGTGATGTGCTGTTACTTTAAACAGGGTGCTGTTAACGTATGTGCTGCAAATACATAAACGTGTGCTTTTTTTTGTCATTTTTGTCTTCTCTTTGTTATGGACAAAATGTAAAGTAAAAAAAGTTATGCACATATGTACGATGAAAAGGACACTGATGTCCCTTGTAACATAAAGAACACATTTAAAATAAACAATATGTTTGATATTTACAGAAGAAGTGTTTTAGCTTGTTCAAAACATGATTTCATTGTTGAGATTTGTAAAATGCATATTGTTCATATAAGTTTACCCGCTGCAGAGACCTGAATTGCCTTTTTGTTTTTCCGTTCATTGATTTCAACATTCTTGGTTACATTAGGTGTTTTTCGGACCGAAGGAACTTTTTCATAGTTCTAGGAACTCTTGGAACTCTACTTTAATTAATTTGGCACCAACAGAAAGTTGAACTATTTTAGCTCCTAGAAATCTGTTTAAAGGAACCCTTTTAGCCCCTGTTTCAGAGTAGGTACCAAGGCGGTGTGAAAACAGACAGAGAAGAGGTCACCACGGTGAGCTGAGGTGCATTTCGGACTTATGGTCGCAGAACAATCACTGATAATTTATATAGTGATTTCATTGACTGATATAACTGTTTGGTGATTGGAGTAGTGCTTCCAAAGTTTCGGCTCTCAGATGCCGCAGCACTTTTCCACCCGGTGATTTTCTATTCCTTTTATTTAAGAAGCACCAGTCTGCATGGCGAGGCTGCCTGAGCTGTGTGATGGACAGTTATAGTTTGATATCCAACCCCCGTCAGTACTGTAATGATATGTTATTATAAATGAAAGCACAACACTGCCTGTGCAGATGTAGTAGTTTTCGAGGGGGATGTGAGTGGCAGCTGAGAAAATGTGCGATAAAAATGACTTTCATCATAGTGCAGCTGTCTGTATCCCTCTGATGCCTGTCCTCTTGTCGGGTTCGAACAGTGTTTTTGCAACATCCTGTTCCTGCAAATTAAAGCATCATGCAGTTGAACAGATTCAAGACAAAATAATCCCTAGTTTAAATAAATTTCTGCTCTGTGCCTTGAATACCCACAAAATGGCTACCATGCATCAGGCTGGTGTAATTACAGGTGTTAGCTTGACATACACTCCTTTAGTTAAATTAAGTAATTTGCCGAGCAATCCGTCGTTCATCTATCATTCGGGGCTAACAACATTAGAGACTGAGATGTGCGCTCATGTTGGAAGCCGCAGATGCGTCTGTTTGTCCCCTTTAATTTGATTCACCACTTGAATGTTCATACAAGAAAACAAAGTGAGTGATGAATAGCCTGCATAATGGCTTCTTGATCCGATTGAGATTCCTGGAGCCGCAGCTAAATGTGTCAGCCAAACTGTGTTTTAACGCCAGGTGAGTTCATGCAGAGGAGCAGCTGCCGCATCAGCACTTGTGCAAGATGTTTGATCTAAAGGTGACTCTTGGAGTCATCCTTATGTTGTGGTGTAACACGGGACGCAGTGAACTTCAGAACCTGGTAATCAAATAAACCACCATATTGATTTAACCTCCTTTTTGCATAACAAAAACAGTACCAAGGGCTTTTCATGTATTTCTTCATGAAGATGTTTACATTTAAATACACACTTAAATAAAACCCAAGGATGAGGTCTGTTAAGTATCCCCCAACAAACATGGCCAGCTGTGAGCTAATCAAATGCAGATTCAATGCACACAGCATAATATATGGAGATATATGCTTTGCATGACGAAATGTGGAGATAGCTGACCTGTCAGTCCTGAGTGAACTTTTTACACAACACATGGACAGGAAGGCGTTGAAAAGCGCACCGTGTATTTCAGTGCTTTATACTTTTTGCAAAACTTGTCTCTAACTCACTCTCATGAGTAACCTGAAGACTTGTCACTCTCGGCATGTAAGCAAGTTATTACAGCCACCTGCTTAAAGGCAACAAAATACCTGCAAATATGCAGAAGAGAATATAGACTCCATTCCAGTTTAAATTAAATAACAAAAATGTATTAAAATATTTATGCACAGTCCTCATGACTTTATGATGCCTTTAAATGACAGCTGAAAGTCAAGTTCATTTAACTATGAATTCTCCCAAATATTTTCTGCTGATTTCAGACATCAGTTCACTGGTTGGCTGACAGGAAAAGATCAAGGTAAAGTCAGAGTGAAACGTTTATTTGTCTTCACACATGCAGCTTGTCCCAGAAACTTCAAGAAGATTTTAGGAATTTTGTGCAAGTTTGAAAGCACCAATAATTCAGTGGAGTATACAGCAAGCCAGACTAATAAACCCTATTGGAAATGTTCTTAAGGCCATCTTTTTGTTGTTGTTAAATTCTTGAATGAAGAATTCTACTGACATTGAAGAACAGCTTACATTGTACAGAACTTAACTCTGATCCAGCCCCACTTATCTTGACCTATGATTGGACTACTTCTCCTCATTTCTGAGTTTACTTTCCTTCTCTTGACACTTAAAATGATAGTAATTCATCTCAAGTGACTTTTTAAAAAATATTATTTGAAATACTGAATAACAAAGAACTACCCAGGGGCCTTTTCCCCATTGGACCTTGGGTAGTCAGTCCCACTAACCCCTATACCATATTGAATCCCATTGATACACAAAGACACACACAAAGACATTTAATGTATTTACTAAAACAAGATTTCATTTCATTCTGAAATCCTATTGAGTGGATGTCTTTTTTTCCAAAACTGAGGATAAGTCCCCTAAATTGGACTGTGTGAACACGATCTGTGTCTCTGTTATTAAAAACAAAGACACACACACACACACACACACACACACACACACACACACACACACACACACACACACACACACACACACACACACACACACACACACACAGATGCCTAATGACATTTCCAAACCTTGGGCTGTCCAGAAACCTAAGCCTGATTCTTATTTCCTCCTCCTAACACTGAAACCTCGAACAACCATTTTGGAGCAGTAAGAACACACAAACATTTCTGCCCTCTTTCTCAACGTCAAACTCCTCCTCATGGTCCCCACAAAGATACAAACACAGCGGCGTAAACACAGTCTGGGTTTTGCATGGCCGACGTTTGAATACCACGGTGTCGCTGCCACACTCGGCCGCTTGGAGGCGCCCGGCTCTTACTTTGAGTGCGCTGGAGGAGAAGTGGAGGCTGGGAAAGTAAAGTGAGCTTGTGAAGAAATCTCTTCCCTGAACTGTTTACCCTGACGTCAGTTTGCAGAACTAGCTCTGCCCTGTCTCCCTCAGTGTCTGTGAAACTCCTCTCAGTGAGAATTGCTGGAGTAGATGGGTTCGGCTCTACCTACTGACGCGCCCGGACCTCACGGAGTGAATGAAATGATTCCCTCTGCACATTTAAAGTGGACTAAAACAGCTACGCGATGAACACCTGCGCCTTTCTGTTGATTTTGGCTGTTCAGATCTACGCCGATGGCATTGAGGGGCCAACAGGTAAGGCACATTTCCATCTTCATCCCTTAAAAACGTAGTTTGGAAGTTTTAACATGCGGATGAAACTCCGCTAGAGGGAAAAGCAGAGCGAGTTTGGTAAAGAAGAACTTTGTGCCGCCTTCACCTAGCATGTTGGTGTTTACCTGGGGCTTGCCGCTGCTTTCATGTCGCCTGCTGGGACAGAGGTAGTCCTCCCAACAACAACATTCAAACATGCCCGTTGAATAACTTTGTAAACTGAGGTATTACGTTTTCTTAGTACCTGACGAATGTAAATATTGTAAGTTATTTTGGAAGAGTGGGTCTGGGATTTCAGGGGAAAAGCTCCCATTTCCCCAAACAGCACACCCCTCGTCTCCTCACTGCTTTTGCTATTTCTGTTATTACCCAGGCAAATGAAAGGGCGCCAGATACCCTGCAAGGTGTGACATTTAGATAAAAACTTAGATGTTAATTTATTTTAGAGCCAAAATCTCCTCTTTAAAGGAATGAAAATACGACCACAGGGCAGTTTAATCCATATTTGTGAGCCTATATCGCCCCCCAATACCAGCAGTCTGAAATCTGCTGCTCCATGCTGGTATTAAGAGAGCAGCTGTAGACATGCATCTTAAAGATCTAAATGTTTTAGCATTGCAATACTGATTGATTTTGTTACCAAATTTCTCCCTCTACAAAAACATTTTCCAATAAGGAAAATGACTGAGATGTGGAAAAAGAGCGAAATTGCATCAAGGTTAGAATGTGTTTTTTTTTTCCTCCTGATAAAAGGACTAAACCGTGTCTTTTATTAAAGTTCTCCTTTAATTTATACTTTCTCATTAAAATGTTGTTGTAGTGATTTATGACTGTGGCCAAATGTAGACTCTGCCAGCCATCACCCATGGAAAGAGTGGTGAAAAAATAAAAGCCTTTTACAGGAATGACATAGACTATTTCATATTCATGTTTACAGGAAATATGCTTTTATTCCCTGACTACTACCAGTTATTCATGCATTGTTATCAGAAAAAAAAAATGCATTTTGTGCCCTTTTAAAAGCTAAAATGTTGTGGGCCATTCAAGTCTCTGTGTCACACACTCTCATACACACACACACACACACACACACACAACTACACACATACATATGCATGATTTTACCCCCGTAGCACATAAAACCAGGCTAATAAGGGAGTAATATTGATGACATTTACACTGCAGGCTCCTTCAACACTGTATAACAATGCGGCACAATGTTTTTCACACGCATGTTCAAGAAAGGCCTCATTATGTTGGGATCAGAGGGAGACTTGACTTTTTGTATTCGTCCTTAGCATTTATTTTCTTTTAATGAAATACTGTAAAAAACATTCCTGCTCCGTATTACACTTGTAGTCCTGTTGTGACATATGCAGCAAAAAAGAAAAAAGAAAAAACAGGTAAAAAGAAAATCAACAAAACCATCCAAGCAGGTTGTGTATTGTCAAGAGCTGAATGGAGCAGATCATTAAGAGGAATGGGCTGCAACATATGAAGGATTAAATCACACAGGTAATTAAAAGAGCTCAGTGGAACAGGGACGCTTGACTACAGCTGTGTGAGAGTGCCAGTCAACAAACATACATGATTTTTTTATTTTTTTATTTTGTTAACCAGAGTGTGCAATGTGCGCTTTTACTTTCCTAGAACAGTTAACCCTGCTAGATTTCTGCTCCTCCTCTTGACTCCCTTCATGCTTCTCCACTCTACTCGCCTGAGGAGGAGAATCTTAAGGTGCTGTAAATGCAGCCTCGACTCCTACAATCTTCAGAGTGTCTCCTTTGATTAACGCTCAGCCTTTATTGCTGTAATCGTTGTGAAGACCACACCTCAACCTTGAATGCTTAATAACATTTAAGGCTGTGCGCTCCTTCGGGGATTTCTTGCCTTTTTTTCACTTGATAATCCATATTTCCCATAACTCTTTTCTTGCTCACGCTACGGTCGGTCCAGCCTGCCAGTTCAGGGGGAAGTGAAATTATTAGAGGCTATGAAATATGGAGGCTCTCTGCTGCACAGGACTGAGAGAAAAAAAAAAAACATCATTCACATCTTATTTGCTCACACATAAAGAGGTTATGAGCACACAGTTCCAGCTTTCCATGCGCATGGATGTGTGGATTTAAATCTTCTGTTGTTTCTTATGGGAATTGTATGGTTGTTCCCTTTCTTTCTGTCTCCTCTATTAGCAGCAAATGTTGTCAACTGAGTGGCGTAATTATCCCCCATCTCATGACTCATTTCTCAGTTTGATCTTAAGTTAAGACAGAATATCCTTTTTGCTTATCTCTGTGAATAAGATAACACTTGGATCTAGATGAAAAGGACTGTGAAGTCTAGACCGTCGACTAAAAGCATGGCATGGAATGTGTTATACTTAAGGGCTTGAATTTTACAGGGTATAGACATCAGCAGTGGTGATGGGACACATAATATCTGACCACCAGTCAGTGGAGCTGCAACGATATTTTCTTATCAAATCGTTAAATTGTTATTTTTCTTCGACTGTTTTCATCCTATAACGGTTTGATGCCTTTCTTTGCCATTTATCAAAGCAAAATCAACACCATGTTTTTGAATTATGGACTTCTGGTTGGAAATAAACATGACATTTGGAACATATTTTAAGTTTTTTGTTACATCCGATCAACAAAACTTGTCACACTGATCCATGCAGGATTAGACAGAAGACAGACCTCTAATATGACTAAAACAGGATATATGTTTTAAAGGTTTCAAAGCTATTTAGTGGATGAGAACAATAATTCTTTATTAGAAACAGTTCAAATGTCTTTTCATTGCGTTATTGTTACATTCTTCATCTCACAGACGTATTTGCAGCTGCTTTACTGTCTCACGAGTGCCCATTAGATGTGCTTCATATGATTGGTAGCTCCCTAACATAAAGAGTCTGAGTCAGTGTTTTTTTTGTTTTTTTGTTTGTAGAAAAAGAGGAGTGTAACCTTCATGTACAAAATGTTGCCTTGCACCACAGAGTTAACAAGAAAAGCCCCGAAGTGGAAGTGTTGCTGTAGGAGTTAGGCCACCATCTGTGGAAAAGAGGGTGAGGGACAGGAGGGATACGGCCCAAAATCAGACTTCTGAAAAAAATCTGGTTGACTTCCATCTTTGTGGGATCACGGGCAGTAAACCAGACAGCAGATGGAAAACTTTGCAACTAGGAGATGGAGGGGGGAAAAAATGGGGGAGATTTTTTTTTCCCCCTATGAAGCTGAGAGTGGCAGATCGATTTATTCACATAGATTGCCAGGATTTTCTGCTTTTGTTTTTGCTGAGGGCATAGCAGGACTCGTGCATGCTAGCCATTCTGCCTCCAGCGCTTATGTGGGTTATTAAACAGGGTGCCTCCTAGGAGTCCTCTGCCTTTCCCACTCTCTGTCTCTGATCTGTTGTATCAAACGGGTGTTTGGGTGATGGGCTTGCTCATGAAAAGATGAACACAGACTCCACATGTTCAAAGTTCTCTGCGCAATGCAAAAGTGCCACATGTCCAATCAGGGGGCGTCATTTCTCTTTTTCTCACCTCACTTTCTGCTGCACTGCTGAGTCTGCAGACATTTCGTTGTGCTACACCGCAGCTCAAGCACATCTCGCGATGGTGTTGCTTAATTAATCTTGCTGAGCATTTTGGTGTTTCTTGTTTTAATCATCACATGTTTCTGCTCTGTTTCTAAATCAGTCCCTCCTTTTTCTTTTGTCTTTGTGAAAGGCATTGCAAGGTTCGGTGTACTCAGGCAGAGAATTGTTTGCTCTTCTTAAAGGTCATGGACGGGTTGGCAGTCATGTTTCTGAGGCAGGAAGAGAAAGAGCAGGTCGTGGCCTTTGAGAAGAGGGCAGTGCCCAAAAGCAGGATTTCCTGCTGCATGTCTCCTCTGCATACACTGTAGAAAAACATGGACGTAGTCTCAGGGATGTCACCCATTGCTATTCAGACCAAAATCTTTTTTTTGAACCAGGCTGATGTCAAGATGCGCATTTTAACATGGCTGTGTATGTGACAAGGCTTTTGCAGAGTGGACACTCGAGGAACTTCAACTTTATTGTCCCCAACACAATAGAAACAACAAACACTGTATCTTAAATACATAAATATCAGGGAAGGCAGACTTGATAAATGACACAGACACACACAATTGGCACAGATTTACAATCAGGACAGAAGAAAAAAAAAAAACCTCTCATAAATTCAGGAAAACACACGACAAGACAGTAACCTGTGAGTGGGCGCTACCAACTGGAACTGAAAGTTTTTGCACTTCCAAATTGACTTCATTTTTCAACACTGGAGGTTGCTGCTTGGTCCTCTGCCATGTAGCCTTCATTGTGTGGCCTGTGCTCCCTTTATATCAAGTCTGACTGATACATCCTTTTGTTTCTATTCATCTTAAAGCATATTTATGAAAATATATGATTATGATACAGTTCATGCATGCATGTTGCTTTTACATTTAGGTGTGTATTCTTAAAATAGCATCTTTGCCTGTAAGAGGTGTAAATACAGCACACTCAGGAAGGTCCCACAGTGCTGAGAATCTCAGCTGTGACACTGATGCTAGCATGGCCCGGAGAGAGCCACTATGAGCCCTTCAGGGTTACCCTGAGACCCTCCTGCACCCTGGAACAGATGCCAAGACTGAGAGATTTACAGTCAGCGGCCTTCCATGGCCTCCCATCTCTGCAGAAGCCGCCTGAGTGCAGGCTTCAAGGCTCCTTCAGCCAGGTGTTATTAATGTGGTATTGATCTTACAGGCTCCGGCAAGTCCATTTTACTTGCATTTGATCAAAGTGGCATCCTCACTTGTGGCCTGCAAGTTTGATGTGGAGTGGGAATCAGCCTCCAACCAGCAGGGACTTACATGACGTAATGGCATACAATGAGCTGGGTTTGCAGCAGAGGAGTGTCGGCATTGTGTGGAGCAAAAAAGTAGAAATCTCCTCAAACATGAAAGAGTGAGCCTCATTTCCAGATGAAGGCTGTATATATTATAACTAAGCTCCAAAATATCCTGTTGATGTACTGGTCTAAAATGAAAGGGCTATTATGTTCATTATCACTTAAAAGCATATGTTTAACTTGAATAATGGACTCCAAAATGTGTCATTCAGCATGGTGTTGCTGGTGTTTAAAGCCTGAATGTGAAGGAGTGTGAGGCTGCGTAGCTCAAGCTCGCACACACACAGATGTGTAATTATCCAACAAAGAAATAAGCAGGGCTGTGAGGTTCAGACGTTTCACTCCCCGTTCTTTCTTCCCCGAGGTAGAGAGCTCCAGACAGCTCAAAAGTGGGTCTACAAGAGTGATGCTGCGAGTGCTGCTCCTTTTTTCCTCCACCCGGAGGAAAGAAAAACCTCCTGAGCAGGTTATATTTAGCCCACTGGCCGTGTTTCTCTACCTTTCTCCTGTGTCAACAAAGTTCCAGCCAGTTTCACCAGCCACTCTGATGTAGTGTGTAACAAATGCTCAGGTCACCAGAGTCAGAGTTCAGGATTAGGCCGGGATTGCAGTGTTGATATCGGACCTGTTGTTTGAGCTGCCTGTAGTGCTCTGCCAGTGAAATCTGAACCTCTAAAAGTCAAAACACTCTTCTTCAGGACATTTTTCTGCCCAGTGGTGTAATGGATGCAGGCTTCACTTTCCTTTGTGCTGTGATGCCTGCACTCTAAGGGGAAGTGGTATTTCTTGTTTGACCAGTGGTTCCTATTGGACAGAGAAATCCCCAGAGACCCCGCCTTGAACCCGAAACACTTATCACACTGATGTGCCTCACGCTTATTAGACTGACACGCTTTCACATAAACTTTATTGGGAGTGGGACAGTGGAAATTGAAGTGCATGAAAGTGTAACAGAGCATGGATAATGTGCAGTTGTGCTGATTATAAAAGAGTGTAATGTTTGAGGCATTCACAGCACGAAATGAAACAGAAACAGGGCTCTTTTAGAAAAACGCCCTATCAGCTCCGTTATACAGCTTTAAGGTTGAATTACTCGTCCTAGTTTGTTGTGGATTTGAAGGCATTTTGTCCCTCTTTCCGTCACATGGCGCCGCGGTGACACTGGGCTGTGACAGCTGCTGTTGCTGGTGGGTTATGGGTAGGTCATTGCAGCTGTGGTTGCACAGGTGCCAGCTGGCGGAAAATCAGTCAGTGGGCTGGTTCCAGACCTGTTGAGCCCACGTTCCGGGTAAAAAGAAGGACCTGGTTAGCAGATTTTGACTAAGTTCATTTTTTTATTAGCAGGGTTCATGAAATCTTAACTTGATGCGGGAATATCCGACTCAGCCAAAGTGAAAATACAGTGACATGGATGTTGCAGGGCGGTTTCATCACAGATATGTACACTGGGAAAATCCCCTTGTATAAAAAATGGTTAGAACTCTCTGCTACTATGTATGGAGTCTTTATGCTTCACTTTACTGCAGTGGCATCATATTTGAATCTTTTTCTTTGATGTTACTAGAAACAGCAGATGAATGCAGAAGGAGGAATGCTACAGTATGATAGCAGCACACTGGCTTCTGACCGCTAGCTGGATTCAAAAGCTTTTGTCGAGTGATGCTGGTAAAAGTCATGACTCTTTGTTCTGCTTCAGGTGTTGAATGTGAGACAGAACAAAAGCAGACCTATTGATTTCTAAAACACAGCTTCTCACACTCAGCTTATTGTCTTGTTCCTCTTGAAACTCTCCTTTCGATCCTAAAGGACCTTCTACTGCAGCCCTCCTCACTTTGTCGTGCCACAACTTCAGCTTCAACTCGCTCAGGGGATTTTCGTTTGTACCGTTTTTCAGGAAAAACAGTCCTTCCCCATGAGCCGTTACACTTTGTTTGACGTGCCATGGGCGAGCCGCTCAGGGTCTACACCTTTTATTTTTAACTATTCCCTTGTGTCATGTCCTTCAGTATGCACTATTCAAGTCACTCATTAATAGCTGATTCATTGCAACAGTGTATTATTCATTTCTTTTGACAAGGAGGTATAATTGCCTGAGGGCAAAGAGATGAACTCTTCTTGCTGCCCAGTGTATTAAGACAGTGCCTGAGTCAGATCTGCTGGGACACTAAAGAGGAGAGCGCTCCTCACCAAGATGTTATGTGTCCTTTATCCTGACAGTACTCATGATGCTTGGAAGCAGATACTACAAAATTCCTCATACCTTTATATATTTTTTGAAGGGTAGTTCTGTTTCTACACAGCAAGAGAGGTGATACTCCTCTCACCTGAATGTCAGGTGGGGCAATCTTGGACAATCATCCCTTCCAGGCTCTCCGGTGCTTCACAGACCCTCTAGTGCCCTCCAGCTCCTTCTGGGCAGCTGATTGCCGAGCTGCTTCTTGAGAGACAAGCTCTTCAAACAGTTACAAAGACCTTTGTTTTGTTCCGGTGCGTGTCCGCCTGACTTGGTCCCTCCGGGTAAGAGGAGGCTAGGAACAGGGAGGAAAATGCCTCTGAGAGACGAGCGGGGAGGGTCAACCAAACTTGACCCGGAGCCTCGTTTCCTTCTACAGTCAGGCAAACCCTGTGTTCACAGAAGTGTTTGAAAATGCTTGTCTCGGCCTGCCATCCATGCTAAGCTGGCAATGAAAATTGACCTTTTTGAAAGCGCCTCCCATGGATGATTCCTAAAACGCCGGTCTCACATTGTGCTCAGGGGAAATGGGAGCTTTTCGAGAAACGCTGACACCACCATTGTGATGTGATCTACTGTAAAGCTGCCGCCGTGAGGGACCTGGCACGCCCAACAGCGGAGATTTTGAGAGCTTTGCTGTTGTTTTCGGCATTTTGATATGAATAGCAAACTTTCTGAGAACTGCCTGGAAAGACTAATGTATACTGAAAGCTTCCATGCCATTTCCTAATAGCGTGGACCTTTTGCATGTCACACATAGGCACACAACCACAAATATGCAAGAATTTCCCGGGAGCCCACAGGGTGTTGTTAACAAAGAGCTTAATTCAAAACCTCAAACAGAAGATTAAAGTAATTGCTCAGCCCTTCTGTGTGTGCGCCTGTGCGTGGGTGACTGAGTGGGTGTTTGTATGCTTGCTGGTAAGCGCTGTTGTGTTTTCTGTGCACTAGTAGGGGCCAGATTGGTGATTGTTCCCACCTGATTATATGTAAATATTTGCTGAACTCCGGTGGCCATTGTGAGCTTCCATAAATCACAACTATGTGGATTATTATGGAGCTTTGGTTTGTTTTGTTTTTTTCTTCCATGGTGGGAAAATGCTAATAAAAAAATTAGCATACTCTGCTAAGGACATATTGCTGTGATGATAAACACATTGCCCTGCATAGTGTAAAAGGCAGGACACTGTTGTAGAAACAGGCTTTGGAAGGCAGTCTGCGTTTAGTGGGTCGCTGGACTATGTGTGTTAGGGACCTCAGAGAGGCAGGTCGGCCCTGGCCTTAGTCTGTCAGGACAGCCAGGGTAATTAAGAATCAGCTTAGACTGGGATTATGACTGGAAGTAGGCTGATCACAGGGGACAGGAGAAAAGGCATTATGGGGGAATGGTGGTTAATATGGGTATTACTCTGCTTAGCTGTGGTATCATGTGACAATGGGAGAATTGACAATAGAGCCCTGTTGATGCTCAGATCCCTTGCTAATAGGCTTTACTTAAGATAGCCTTGTTTACCCACAGTGAGCGCTCTACCTTCATTCTTTATCGCCCTTCCTCACACATTCAAACTTTTAAAAAATTTGTCTCAACCTAATTAGAAAATGGTAATATTTTTGCTGTACATCTCCCTGAGGCATTTTAGCAGTGTTCAGACGCATTTGCCTTACACCAGCACCTTTGAAACGAAACATGGATGATTGTTCATCTCTCTTGTGGATGCGCGCGCGCGCGCACACACACACACACACACACACACACACACACACTCTTGCTGTTTTTGAGATATTTTTCTGGAATGTAATTAATGTTCTCATTAACTGAGTGAACGAGCTGCAAGGCAGAACTAAAAGCCTGATACCCCTTGGGTCCTGGCCCTCCTCCTACTTTAGGAAACATGGCAGCTGAAACGAATAGCCTGTGTTTGGCACAGAGAATGGTGAGATAGCTACTTTCTTCTAAGTCCAGCCTTTGATTGTGAAGCGGTTACCCTATGCCTGTAGCCTCTGCACCACAAGTGAAGCCATTTGTTGCCCTTTAGAAAGGATGTGGAAGCAGGCCAGTGTAAAAGATAACAATGTAAGAAAAGTGTTTATCCAAACACCTAAAGGTTACATTAAATGGCCCTGCTAATTCATCCCATTACACTTATTTACAATGAACTGGTTAAGCTATTCCTGGTATCAGCGCTTCTATTGTATTAGCAAACATTCGTGCAGGTGGATAGTTGGCAGAGTTATCATCGCATGACATGACACAGCATTGCTTTGTTTTTGACCTTGTTGAGAGGGAGCAGGGAATTGTTTTCCACAGTCTTTAAGAGCTAATCCCATCAGAGGGAGCACACAGCATGGAGGGATAGCTCAGTCACGTCTGAGGTAGTGCTGCCAGAACAAGAGGCAGACAGGAATGTGTTTGTCTGGCTAACTTGGCTTTTATTCCCTTCTAACTGGAAAAGCAAAGAAGGAAAAGTAATACCAGACAACTTGACTTCTGAATTCCTTTTGTCTTACACAAGGGGAGGAGCTGGGGTCTGATTCTGTGAGACCCTCATGTGACAGTGAAAGCAGGAGATCACCTTTGGATTGGGATTCAGTTGTGTGTTTTTTTGGGAGATGCAATGGTGGCTCAGATTGTCATTATAGCAGATGAATTAACTAGGTTTTACCTCTCAGAGGAGGGTTCCTCGCTTCACTGGCTATCTGTTGGCTTGGTTAGGCACATGTGCTCCTGGGGGAACAGGCTCATTCTGTGCTTAGGCCACTGAACTGAGGATTTATCCCACTCCAGTGAGTCCCCATGGTGCCACAAACTCCTACTGAAGGATTTAAGGAAGGTCTGCCCGCCTGTCTGATTTTTTTTTTTTTGACAGAACTGTTCCAGAGAGATTCTTGTTAAGCTGTAATAAATGTTTAAGTGCAAACCCGCGGTTTCAATGATTTGTTTGAAAGTAATTGTTGAAGTGTGGGTGAAAGGTAAAATGTAGAGGGTTATTGAGAGGAAAATGTGGTTTTCACAAGTGGTGACAGAACTGCGGGCTCTTAGCAAACCACAGGACTGATATAGTTTTTGGATAGCTTGGAACCACTTGCCTGATAAGTCCCTCTTTATTAAGGTTTTAAAAGTTGTACCCATATGCTCAATACTCTTAAATGACTGTTAACTAAAGCTCTATGGATCAGTTATAGACCATATATAGCATAAAAGGTTGGGATGCCAAGTACATCTTGCAAGTTAGAAGAACATTACAAGGGGTTAAAAGTTTTAAAAAGTTGTTCATCGATCCATTTTCTGTCCAGCGGCTTTTTTCCCAGTAGGTCAGAGGTCAAATAGTCGATGATAGGAGTTTTCCAGATGAAATAAAGAACTAAAAAGTCAGATGGAGGATAAATGTTTACCACATCCTCTTGGTCAAATCTTCCACTTTGGATATTTTACAAAAGTTTCTCGTTTCCCTGTCAAAAGATGGAGCTAAAGCAGTACTTAAACATCACAGCTAATTTTTACTAAGTGTAGTTAAACACTTGCTGTGGTTGCATCTGTTTGTGTTTCTTGCAGGCTTTTCTTGAAAAACAGCTGCAGAAAGTGTTGAGTCTGAATTGCAGAAAGACAAACATTGGCAGCATCGGCTTTCTCACAGCTGTTGTAAACTGCTGATCCTGTTCTTCAGCCAAGTACTGCAGTATTTTAGCAACGCCTTGGTCTATAAATGTAGTATTGATGCTTTGAAAATGTCCATCTATGGCTCTTGTCTTGAACGACTGATCAACATGGCACAAACAAGGGGGTTTCAAAGTCTGGGAAAGTGAGCCTCCTCTGTAAGAACAAAAAAACCCCAGCTCTAATGAGTTTGTGTCTTTTATGCACCTAAGTGGTTGATGTGGCTATACTATAAAGAGTAATAAATACAGACCATGCACCTGCATACTTGACCTGTACTTGCTTTTGATCATGGACACACTTAATTGGAGGGAAAGGGCATGAACACTTTTCAAAGCCTTGTTGGAGAGGTGTGGGAACTCCACAGGCTGGTAAAAGTCTGTATTAAAATCATGGCAAAAGTTAGCTAATCATATGTTTTATTTATTTAGTCTGGTTTATTTTTTTCCTCACGCTGTGGCATGCATGAAGTCCGCTGACGCCCACCCTCCCCCCCCCAGGGCAAAAACGAATGATCTTCCTTTCCTTAAATTCAGCTCAAGCAAGTTTAAATGAAGAAGATAAACTGCTGTGCTATTAGCAGTCCCCCCTGTGGAACTGGTCCGATGATTCTTGTCTAGAAATGGAGTAAAACAAGATATCACATCTTCCTTCCCAGTCCATCATTCCCTCTGTGTTTCTCTTGTCTAGGTGATTCCTCTCCTTCTTTGTCCAAGCTTGTCCTCTCAGCCCAGGATCTACATTTAGGCGCAGTGTTTCTGCAAGGATTCAGAATTCCAGGCAGGAGCTGAGCATGAGCTCAAAGCAGAGCTGTCTTTGAGTGCAGTGTGTGATGATCTGCCTCCACCGGCGCTCATTAAGCCGGTGTGTGAAGGTGTGTGTTTCCGGAAGACTGGGAGGGGAGGTGTAACATTCAAGCATGTAGAGGTTAAAAGGCCCCCTGCTGAGACATAATTTCACAGCCTGGGGCGGTTGGAGACTGTAACTTCATTAGCTGTTTCCCGCTCTGAAGATTAACTTGATTATAGTAACCAAGTCTCAGTGGCGACAGCGGAGCAGAGTGCAAACGTCACACCTGGAATCAAAATCTGTGCATCTTATTTGCTTGGAAGGACTGTGCGCATCTGTGTGTGTTTGTGCGTGCGTGTGTGCGTGTGTGCGTGTGTGTGTGTGTGTGTGTGTGTGTGTGTGTGTGTGCGTGTGTGTGTGTGTGTGCGCTGATGTGTGCACATGAAGGGAGGGAAGGAAGGAGGGTCAGTTGCTACACCTGGGACATTTGGCTGCTCTGTAATTTGCAAAGTGACTCATCTTCAGGTAATGAGCTGGTACACCTTTAAATAATTAGGCGCATGGAAGACACACTCTTGCTTTAATGGCGCCTGTTTGTGTGTGTAAACTCTCTCTCACACACACTCACACACACACACACACACACACACACACACACACACACACACACACACACACACACACACACACACAGTCCTACCTCACAGCATGCCGTTACTACCAGTTTTCCCTGCCCGTGCATTATCTGTCAACACATCCGTTTTCCTTTTCACAAGTTATGCACGAAGAGTTGGGGCCATGCACGGTCACACGGGTTGCCTTTCATTGCTCAGAGGGCAAACAATATTTACCTCTTTTAACTTGAATAGATCCACAGCACCTCTTGACTACACTCTCCACATTAGACGATGGGACTGTTTTGGCTTCACCGATACGCTTTGGCTCTGTTTGCCTCTGAGGCGCACCTTGAGCAACAGATTTAACAAAATTAGTTTGTATCATTCACAGGACGCCGTTCATTGAAACAATAAAATGCTTTTTCACAGTCCTCTACCGTTTTAGTCTCTGAAACTTTACTGAGCAGAAAATAGAGAAATGTAGTTTCCTTGGGCTTGTTAGATTAGAACTGTCTAAGCTGCGTGCGTCAGATTAAACACTTTAAATCTCTTGAGGGGGGAGTTGTGGTGAAGGCCACTTTCATGAATAGTCTTGCCTCTTATCCTGTAGTGCATTGTTATAGCTTTGTGTCTGCACCAACCTGTTGAAACTGAAAATTTTCTTCCACAGTGAATCTGTGGATATTTTGCAAAACTCAGTATTCTCCACACACAGACACACAGTGCTGTAATATAAAATTCATAAGAAAGGCTTTAGCACAGTTAAAGTATTCCTGAGCTCTCTGTCAGACTCCCTGTGAGGATATTATTTTTTTTCTGACCTACAAATGCTTCAGAAAACACACTCACACTCACACACGTACACATGCTCGGGCTTGTCAGCTCCCCAGCCATCTATCCTGGTCAAGGTTAAGGAATTGTGAGGAGAGGGAGGAAGTGGGGGGGGGGGGGGGGGCAGGTGAAGCCGGAGAAATGTAGAAACATGGAGATGAGAGGAGGGAACGGGGGATGGCAAACGCAGACGCTCACATGTTATGCCGACAGCAGCTGCTCTGTTGTTGTCAGTCTGGAGCTGACAGGCCAGATTCCCTGGGATCCTGCCGAGCTGCCGCTTTTGATAAAGTGTTTTCAGGAAATGAGGAAAACTGAGCTGACGGCAACCTCTGCCTTTAACTCTCGTGGAAATTAAGTTGTCCTGGCAATCATTGCTTGAATAGGTTTCTCGTGCTAATTTCTCGCTCCTCAGACGCCACTCAGGACAAACTGAGGACAGAGTGTGATGCTGAAATGCTGAAAAAAACAAACAAAAAAAAAAAAAAAAGAGTGTGATGCTGCAGGGTGAATGAGCAAATGGACACATATATGTTTACAAGTGCATCATCATTTCAGGAAAATTATAGCTTTGGGATTCACTCATCTTTAATATTGTGTGTGTGTGTGTGGCACAGGTTTGCAGTAAAGCCGCCAGGCACCAACAAACCCAGACAAAGGCAAGCACCCAGGTAGATCATTAGTGGTTATATCAACATGAAAGCTCATAACACAACATGGTATGTTATTATCTCAGCAGCCACTATGCTCACGTTGTTTTGGCCTCTAGCGGTACGCAGGGTGGAGAGCTTCCTGTCCCACTCCTATTTGTGTTTGTGGCACCTTTTCAGGGCTGGGGATCTGCTGCCTGTGCGCTGAAACGCTGCCCTCTCTCCAGGGCCTGACGATAATAATCATCATGAAAAATAACAAGGAGTGGTCAGGTGATCAGGAGGATATTTTAACCCCTCTTGCAAACAGGGCCGTGATCAGAGCAGAGCAGGGATACAGAGTGGGGTTTTTACAGCAGAATGGACAAACATAAAAAATCAATAAACTGCCATTATAACTGATTAATTATGTCAAGTCATTCATCAAGAATAAATGCTTAAAGGAATGTAAGGATATGCTCTCTGTATTCTTTGTGACACTATATAGATTCTCTAAAAATGATAATGTTATTTATTAACAGCTCACACACTAAGATTCAGTAATGCTATTCTAGTTTTGCAGGTGACAATGCTTTTTAACATCAAGTCACAACTGAGGAGCGCAACACTATTTTATAATGACCAAGAATGGATTCTAGGTTATGAGAAATGAATGATTGATCAAGCGTTGCTGGTCGTATTTCAGATACAATTAATATGAATACCAGCGGTTACCTCCGGCGTTTAAAAATGAAGCCGATGCGGAGGTGCAGTTTGTCAAGGGTTTGCTTGAGGCTGACTCCAGAAGCACCGCACAGTTTTACAGCAGAAATAACAAATTAAAAAATTGGTCTGATTATCTGAGGTCTCAGTAGAATGTACTTTTTTTGATAACTCATCCAATTTGATTTGATGAAGGAGAAGCGTTAATCACGATGAAGCGCGTAGCTGACCTGATTGATGTAACAGTTTGTAAAGAAGCTTAAAACACACCTCAGCTCCAGCTCTTAGCCCGTCGTTAAGTCAACAGAAAGTTAGATGAGACAGTATTTTCAGCATGGCGACTGCCATCAATGCGACACAGGAGACCCCCGCAGTAACAGATGGGTGATGTCACTCAGGCTTCATCCATTATTATTTACAGTCTATGTATTGATATTGAGACTTTGCTCTTCTTGTTGTTGTTGATGTAAAGTAACTGTGTTCCTCTTTGTCATTATCGAACTGTAACTTTTACATTTTTTTAAACAAAAGAACAATATTTTGTGTGAGTTATCGATTTCATTCGTCATGTTTCTAAAGAAAGAGCTTGAGTCTGAATTCAAATCCTTGCTCTCCTTTAATATTTGCTCTCGTATTCAATGTCTGCTGTTGTGCTGATCTGGCAGCCTCCAGGCAAAACATGTGGAAGGAGTTTGAGCTCATCAAGGCTTTTTTTTTTTTTCTGCCTAAGACAGAACTCAAGTAGATTCTCTCATCCTCAGTGGACATGTGATAAACTGAAACTGTTTGAAGAAATACATTTAATAAAAAATTCTTTATGAACTACAGACAAAAGTTTTGCAGTGTTGCAGGAAGTCCACTCCAGGGGACACTTATGTTGTTCAGAAAGTAACTTGCAAATTTATTTTTATATATAAAAAAAAAAATCTATTCCCTAAGAATTAAAAAAAACAAAACAGTTTTCTTCTAAGTAGATGTTAGCACAGCACACTACAATATATGGATGGAGGGAAAATGTGCAAGTACACACAGCCTTACCTACCTCCTGTCCATACAGCCAGATGGCGCAAACACAGTGGTAAGAAAACCCACACAAACAAGAAAGACATCAAACCTGTAACTAAATAAGCCGTGTGAAAAGCTACTGAAACATCAGGACTGTGTTTATTAGGAAATATAGTTGTGTATACAACAAATGTAGACTATTTACTTCACCAGAACAGAAGTCTGCCCTCTCTCTTTCTGCCTGCTCTTTGTCTTTTCCACATTCATTGTTGACGGAAAGAAATCCTTTATCTCCCTGATTGTGTAGCGATGCATTCAGTCTGTGCATGGACATATATAGTGGCGCGCTGCTTTAGCACCTCCTGGAGGCTTTCAGATTCACTAGCTCTCTTAGCTTCTTTCAGCTCTCCTCTCGCTCTGCCGTGCTCAGCAGAAATTCATTCTTTGGTTAAAGGAGGAACGAGGACTTAGCAGAGGTGGTAATGCTACTGTGACTACTCAAGCTTTGGCTCTGATTGTCATACTTCTTTCCCTGCACTGTTCTGCATTCACATCTTTATCCAATGGATCCATTCATTTGACACAGCTCCCCCCCCTACACACACACCCTCAGGCTACATGTTCACAGGGGGGCTCTATTTACACGGCCGCCTCCTTTTTCCACATTATTTTCAGATATGCTTTGGCATGTTCTTGGCAGCTGTGAGGACTTTGGATGTCTTTTTCACCCACGGCACAAAGCGCCAAGAGTCGGAAATGTTTCTTTTTTTTTGTTGTACAACACAGCGACACGCTTCAGTCAAGTTTCCAGGAGTCTCGCGGCAATAACTGCAACCCGAGCTTTTCATATGGATGTGTTTAATGCTGCTGGAAGTGAAAAAAGGTGATTGCTGGGCAAAGGAGTAACTTCCAGATCCCTCTCTCGTCATGATCCATGTCTCCATGGAGGTTTTTTTCCCCTTCACTCCCTCTTCCTCTCTTGGTGTCGTTCCTTCTCGTTTGGCTCTCCTCACATCTTTCCAGCCCTCACTCGCTCGCTGAGTTCTCATCTTGTCCAGTGTGAAGCCTCAAATCAACACCAGCAGCAAGACCAGGCAGAGCCAGTGTCATCCCACAGCAAGGCCACAGAGCAGTGTGAGATGGACGGGCTGGGTACCCAGATGCGTTCTGCTTCGCCGCACTTTGTGTGTGTGTGTGAGTGTGTGTGTGTGTGTGTGTGTGTGAGTGTGTGTGTGTGTGTGAGTGTGTGTGTGTCTGAGCGTGTGTGTTTTATGATTTGCGGGATGGATGGAGACAAAGGGAATGAGGGAGGAAAACGGAGGCCAGGGGAACCAGCTTTGCGTTTGTGGGGTTTACATAATTAATGCTTTGTTAAACAGAACCGTGTCTACACACAGTATCAGCTCTGATCACAAATGCAAATATTGTCCTGAGGATAAGCATGGAAAACTTTCAAATGCATCGCAATTGGCTGAACAAAGCGGTCCATATACGTTCATTACTCTGGTGGTTGTAGGTAATTAAATCCTAGGTAATGAAAAGCTCTTTACTTTGTCTCTGGGCCACTCAGATTGATTCCTGCAGGAATTTATTATCTTAGGTATATTTGCGTTGTGAGGGCACCAGAGTGACCATTTCTATTGTTGCATTAGATCGCACTTGATTTCTTATTCTCTCTCCCCTCACTTTGGAAAAATCACGTTTGTTCATCAACATCCTGGGGCAGTCAAAATGAAATAATTTGTGTGTGTGTGTGCGTGTGTGTGTGTTTCTCCTGAGCTGGGGTTACGGTTGTTTGTCTGTCAGAGGCACCGGGGCTCGAGAGAAACCGCTATGATTAGCCTCCTGCCCCCCTGGGACCATATAGCTTTTCAGGACCTGCTCTGTCAGCACCAAACAGGACATTTATCACAAATTCTACCTCAGTCCTGCAACCTCACACAGCATGGGGAAGCAAGCTCATATCTTATATGTACTGCATGCAAACACAGAAAGGCAAACACATATATAAAGATAATGTAATACATGCGTGTGTGGCTCGGGAAAAATAATTATGAGAAGTGGGAAAGCAAGTCCCCTCGTGGATTTATGAGTTTATTCAAGCCATGGAAATATAGAAACATTTCCATAATGAGACCTGCTGAACAAAACAAGGAGGGAAAGTTGTTTGATGTGTGTGGTTGCTAGAGGTCACTTGTGAGAAGCATTCAGAGGTCTCCATATACAGCGTCATGGCGGATGTATGTTCAGAGGCAGTGGAATAGTTGAATATATCATTGTGCCTCTGTGTTGATATCTGAAACCTGCATGTAGTCAACTCTTCTGGCAGATCAACAAGCTGTACCCACAACATTGAGATTTCAAACATGTTACCGATGAGTGGCTTATTGACAATCCAGGCAGTCACTAAGCAACAGCAGCACTTGTAGAATTTGTAATCATATAACTTACCGCCTGTTGAGCACCAGTCCAGTGTTGGCTCTACTTTTCGTCCCGTTTGGGTCGTCAGCAGCATCAGAGGACAATATCTGAATCTTTAGTAGTATCTTTAGTATTAATGCTAGTTGCGGTAAGTGTTAGCTGCTATGTTAACTTATCTCCATTTGGGGCTTTGTAGGCCTACTGTGATTTGTTAAAGGCGTCTTGGCTTAAAACAGTTGGTAAGGAAGTTGATGTGAAATTAACATCTCGTAAAACCAGAACTGTTAGCCAAAAGATGCTAAAGGCGAGAAATAAAGTTAGCAACTAGCAGGTAGCATATTCAGTCATTTAGCAGCTTAAATAATGATATAGTACACTCAGTTTACTGCACATTGCACATATTGCACAAGTTTACTTTTTCTTTTAATTTAATTTAATTTTATTTTATTTACCATTTTGTTTTGTACCTTTTGCACAATTTAGAATTTATTACTGTAAATATTATTTATCTTATTTTACCTCATTTTATTTTATCTATTTTACCTTATCTTATTTTATCTTATTTTATCTTATTTTGGTTGTGTTGCACTGTGGGATGGAGACAAACGCAATTTCGATTCCACTGTATGTCTGGGATATTTTGAAATTGAAAATAAAGTTGACTTTGAAAAAAAATATTGTCCAAAGAAGTTGGTGGGTAAAAAAAAAATTCTAAATAGATATGTACTTATACATGAGTATTATAAAAGTGTGTTGTTAACAACTAGTCTGCTGCCCAATCAATTCATGCAGTTGGTTGATTAAAATTGTTTTACCTGCGCTTTGGAATCTGCAGCTAACCTTTTAGTTAGCATTAGCATTTATTAGGAATAAAGCCTAATTGGCAGTCAGCTAGCCCTTGTGACACTCTTTTACTTGCTTATAAAAATGGAGCAAAATAAACACAAGGGCAAGAGTGTTTACTAAGCACTACTGTAAATTAATCTCATTATCCGGTCCATGCCCACACAGCAGTTATTTATTTATTTGGCTTCGGTACAAATGTAAGGCAGGGATGTTTGAAGAACAAGGAAGCATTTTGGGGAAAGTAAATTAATAAAAAAGATTGACATGCTGTATTTTTTTGTTACTTAATGAGACCCTCACATGAACACAAATAAGACAGTTACACAGACACACAAATACACACACCTAGATGAAATCCAGCCAGGCCCACTGCAGTCTGACTCATCAGACTCCGTGGCATGTGAGTGTAAATCAGCCTTAGCGCTCCATAAGTCATGTTCATAATGCACGGCATGCAACTTTATTGAGGTTGTTAATGTAACTGAATCACTTTGATAAATAACTGCAGATGAAATTGCTTTAATACGGTCCTGACTTACTGTTGGTGGGTTGTGATTACGCTCTAAGAAGTATTTTAAAGGATAATGCACTTTACAGTTCTATTTGGAGCAGCACATTAATAATCTTCCTGAAGGCAATTTGGCTCTTTTGTCCTCATTATCAGTAACTCATCGAGGTCTATGTTTGTATAATACAGCAGCACTCAACATTAAATTGTTGTTATATTCATTCATGAAGATTTTTTTTGTTAACAGGATATGTCAGTCCATCAGTGTGAACCCGGAAAAAGAATAAAATACCAAGTGTTTCTGTTAAAATGTGAATTTGATTTCAATCACAAGGTTGAAAATGTCTTTTACAAACGTCCTTATCTTTGGACTTTCGACTGTTGGGTGACGACAGACCGAAACATTTAAGGACATGATCTTTGGATCTAGAAAATTGTTTTATGCATTCATTAATCAGTCAGTTTTTCCAGTTGCATCCCTGCTGCAGTGTTCACAAGAGGCAAGGCCCCATAATTCAGTAAACACAAGCAGATGAAAGTGGCTCAAATAGCTGTTATGACAATCGATTTTCCATTGTGTAAAACATTAGACTGTTTCTAATTATATTTTCGGTCATTAGGAACGTACCTCGTACAAATCTTTAAAACATGACCGCACAGTGTGTGTGTGGAATTGTTCTAATGATTCCTTGGATGCTTAAACTGTCATGCTTCTGCGTGTCAATTACGCCGTGCTCATCATTAGCCGGAGGGTATAAACAGGACTGTATGATCGATACTTTAACCCGCTGCAGAAGTCTCTCATGCCTCTTCCCTTACACTCTTCCGTCCCGCTCTCTGATACACCGAGTGTTTCTATGACTGGCTGCTCGTGTGAAGTCGATAACACATTTGTAAGAAGCCGCCTCCCCCCCCCACAAGAGGGACCACTCCGGGTTCATCATTGGCTTATTAGACATACGTTTGTCTTCCATCGACCTGTTAGGCCTGCTGCATGATCCACAACACTTCCTCTCCACACTCTTTTCATTTTTTGTATCCCGCCGCCTGTCCTGCGCACTGCTCGCTTTTCATACTGAAAAGTGGCACGGCGACTGACAGCAAATTTGTCTCGCTGAGGTTTTGGCTGTAATTGTGCCTGAAGATATGTTGACCCAGTTAAAGGCAGTGAAGTGATAACTGACTTGATGCAAACTGTGGATCAGTTTTATGGAAAGCAAAGAAATATGCAAATAGTGATAACATTCAAGATTGAGACCATTTCAAAGAGATTCTGCACCTCCTTTTTACATGCTAATGGTTTTAATGAGGGTGGTCATTAAGAAGTTTTGTATTTTCCATTTCTCCTTTTTCTCATATTCCATATCCATTTCCCCATGCAATCTTTCCAGGTAGTAGTCCAGTCTTTGGTCCTTTTGAGGTAAAATATGTTGTAAATACATCAAACCATTCATTAAGTGTGTATACTTTACTGTGTCCATGTTTTTGTGCTACTTGTGCCGCGAAGCTTCCCTAAAAAGAATCATTCATCCCCAAAAGCTGTAATTGTTTTTTTTTTTTTTTTTTTTTATGTGTAGAATTATAGCAAAAACGCTGCCAAGCATTAACAAAAAAAAAAAAAAATCCAACAACAATCCAGTTATTAGAACTGTTTGAAAGTCATTTTCTCTGGCTGTGCTTTCAGACAGACAGGCCCATTAATGGCGTAATTGACAGGCTGTCATCTTCATAATTGCTGAGATATAGCTCTCAAGATGGTGCGAATAAATGACTCCTGAAAAAAGCACAATGCATAATGCAGGGACAAACATCGGTAATAATGCTGTAAATGCGGCTGTTATTTTTTGTAATATTCAGAAGCATCAATAAATTGCTGCTTAGTTCTGCAGTAATTTCTCCTGGGCTGTGTAATTTTGATCGCTATTCCTAAAATTATAGACAAGAAAAGAGCAGGAAAAGCGCTTCACTACTAATTGCCTCAGGAGAGAGCTTGCTCTTAAATGTTCTGTTAGCCGAGCTGTTATTACTCTACCTCTGACTCCATCTGCGCCAGGCTCAGGTCTCAGGTGAATGGCTCTTTGTTGTCAACAGGAGACAGGAAGTACTTCTATCTGCGACGTGCAGTGTACTAGTCAGGGTTAGCCGTGCCTTTTTTTTTTAAGGCTCTTTCCACCCAGTTGTCGTCTTCTGTGCTTAGAAATAATGCTAATCATTTTGTGATAATGGTTTACGAAGGATAGGAGGCAAAATACAAACCAATCAAGAGTGAAAAGTGTCAAATGGGAGTACATAAATTTCCATTTGTGAGCACTTCTGTCTCCCTCTCAAACAGACTGCCAAGTGGCTGTTTTTACCGTGAGCTGAGACTGCCACAGGCAAGATGGTTGCTGTTATTTATGTTCAAAGACTTTGGCTGTGATTGAAAAGGCACCCCACTCTTTGATTTACCACTGTGTATCAATCAATCAATCATGAGTGTGTATGAGTGAGCTCGCCGCAGACTCGCTCTGCCTCATAGTTTCAGTGCACTCACATCGTTTAAGAGATTGTAGGGGAAGAGGTCACGTAAGTGGAAGGTGGAGAAGTTGCTTTCACACCTCAGGCTACAGACGTACCTTGATGACGTCTCTGTCTTTAGCAACCTACTGCATTAGACGCTAACGATACATGCCTGTTGCTTGTGAGTGGAAAAATGACACATCCGCGGTTGCTTTTGTTTGACTTTTCTCTGCTTGTTTAAAATCTATCCTGCTGTTCCTTCCTGTGGTGCCACTTTCTCTCCTAAAGATCTCCCCACTCACTGCTTTAAATACCTTGTTCTTTTTTCAAGAATTCTTCTATTTGGAGATAAAAAAAGAGGAACTCGCACTGGCAAGAGCAAAGGGGCAACATGAGAGCAAAGGTAAATAGGTCAACAGAAAATGAGTCTTTATACTTATAAATAGGCGTAAGATATTTAAATTCAGGAAGCTCCATATTCTGGCTAAAAGCCTGAGTTGTGGAGGGTAGGGATTTTAAAGACTTTTGTTAAAACAAACCAAAGAGTATATTCTAGTTAATGAAATAGTACAGTTTGTACTTTGTATCTCTCTTTTTTTTTTTTTTTTTTTAAATTTGTAATTTATTTGAGTAAAAGCAACAGCTCTGGATGATAAATATGCAAAAATGTGAAGTTATGTCGAATGTTGTTTTTTATGTGTGTGGATTGTTTTGTGTTTTTTTTTTTTTTTTTTACCATAGCATTAAGCCTTTTCTCTTTCACATTTTGATCCCACGCTCTTGAATAACATTGCTGTGGAGCAGGTCTGCTGATAGGCAAGCCTGTGCTCGCCCGTGACTGACAAACATCCCCTCTGCAGTCCCTGGAGGGTTGTGGTTGAATAATAAAACCCAAGGACAAATTTTTCCCCCACATTTGAATACAGCAATGGGTTTTCTCCGTCTGATCTTGATTATGAAACAGTGGCTGATCTTTTTAAAAGTTATTTTTTTATGAAAGCACCATGTTAATGTTAATCTGAAGTGAAGTTTTGACACAGGCTGTTTATGGAGTGAAGTCGAGATCGGAGCATTGCTGAAGGACTGATTTTGTCGATTAACTCCCAGCAGGAACTTCAAACGGGAGCCCGGAGTGAAACCTTCCAGAATAAAAAGCAGTGACCAAACTGATTACCCTTGTGTTCACCTTGTCATCTGATCGCTGTGTGGAGAACAAAGGAGGGTGAGCCGGTAATCTCTGACGAAAGACTGATACTTTTTATGCAGATTAGATGCAGAGTATTTTTAACCATGCAAACTCTGGTGGATAGCAAATTATTTGTTTTGGGGCTTTGACAGTTTGTTTGAATATGTAAATATCACTGAGGGAGGCGAGTGAGGCAAAGCAGTCAGAGATAACGCTTCTCATTTGCAATCAAGTCTTGAGATTTCACGATACTTAACCTTTGAGCAACCCCTAAACATTCAGCTTCCACTCTAAAGTCAACTTAGATTGCTACAATTTGGCAAAAAAGATTGTTTGACTTCCATCATTGTTCTCTAACAACTCTTAGTTGAAGCTGTCTGATGTTTGTTTGAAAGGAATATTTTAACTCAAGACTATAGATGTCATGTCTATTTCCATCAACATTTACTAATTTCAGCTTAACATGATTGGTATCTTTGGGACCATTAATATATCCACTTAAATGCAAAAAACCTCTTAATGTTTGTGATCTAAAGTTGTGTTTAGCATGCCGTGGTTAAGAAAGGACTGTTTCTACAGGCAAAGCTCTGAGTCTATGTATTTTCCAGGCTTCACCTATCTGGTCATGACCAAGAACTTGATATTTCGTTCTGCGTTTAGAGATTTCATTGTAGCTATGAAGCCTACCTATGTAGCTGCAGTAGCTGTGCTGTGTACTACCCGGTTATGTCAATGTACAGGTTCTATTCTGCGCGAGACAAAATGTTAGGTTTCATTCAAATGATCATGTCAAACTGATACGGCCCACTTTCCCGAGCTCTGAATTTTCTCAAGCTTTCTCAGATGACTTCTGCAGTATGATTGTATCTGTGGTTGCAGGAGCTGAGCTGAACCCTAAGGGCGTGGTCACACTGGCCGTCTGTACCGTGCTGTACTCAAGCACGATTACCTCTTGTACATAACGTCGTAATACAGCACATGCACGCTTTATGTTATTATGAAGCGTGCTCAGTTGACAAACAGACGGACGAGAGAGAGAGAGAGAGAGAGAGAACAAGAAAAAGAGACGTCCAGTCGAGTCTGCGTCTGCACATCAGAGAAAAATACAGAGAGCATGACAGCTACTTTACTGACTTTGCGGCTATTTTTAAGCCATTTTAATCAGACAGCAATATATAAATTAAAAACTAAATAGGCCGCGTGGACGCCCGCACATCGAAGAACAACACAGAGAACATGACAGCTACTTTGTGTCTTATATTGAGTCATTTTAGTCAGATACAGCCATGAAACTCTGGATTTCTCCATAATGAAGGCTGTCAGCGTTGTGTATCCGCGTGCTTGTGCTCGTGCATGAAGTGTACCGCGCCGAAGCACACCTCTCTGAAGTGTGCCAAAGCCAATGAAGTGTACCATACCTGAGCACGATACGGAGCGGTCACACTAGACAAACGAACTGGACTTTAGCATTGAAGCGTGCTTGGGCACGGTACGGTTGGCCAGTGAGACCGCGCCCTAAGTGTAACATTGACACAGATAGCAAAGGTCAGCAGCATGCCAGTAATTTGCAGCATAATGCAGCAGCAGAGATTTGTGTTAATTTTGTTGAAGAATTGAATCAAACCTTTTTTTTTTTTTCAAATTCTGTGACTTCCTAAATCGTAACGCTGATTCCACTGTTCTAAAATGTCCCCACCCTGTCCCTTTTTTCCACATCATGTAAATCATTGGCTCTGTATACTGCCCAGGTGGATAAATGGCAATAGATGGATTCTTGGCTCGCTCCGATTAATTAGAAGCAAAGGTTATGCACATCCGCCCTCCCTTCGCACCTACTGTCCCCCCTTTTGTTCATGCTCTAAAATCAGCCTAATTTTGGAGGTGACCCGCTGCTCCTGAGATTAAGTTATGTATCATTCCCCTAATCCTTGCCGACAAGTGTGTGTGAGTGGTGCGGCCAACTTCTGCAGCATGTCATCCACTAACAGATGGCATAAATCATTCTCTTAAACGCTGCATTAAGTATTAATCATTCTCAGTGCTGTCACTGTCACACTGTTCGGTGGGCTGCTAGCGTTCAAAGTGTGATTAATTATGGTGGAGATTTAAGTAGCCACTTTTAAGCCCCCACCCTTTTTACCTAGCATCTCCTATTGGCTGAAGATGGACTGATGGGTCCCAACACTTGACCTCGAAGAAGTGAACAAATGAATGCGCTTGCTCTTAAGTGTGGCAAGGCGTAACTGTCTCTTCTAGAATATAGCAGTACAATTGAGGCAATAGTCAAAATGGTCACGATACCAGGTTCCATTTAGCTTTACAATGTTTTCTAGCCTCTGTCTGTGATTCTGTTTTTCATTTTTCTTCAAGGCAATGTTTCAGAAAACCCAGGGAACGCAACTAGAGAGAAATAGTCTGGTACAGCAGGGGGCACAAGATTATCGAGGTGAAAGTGTCTCATTCTCGACTCTATCACACTTTTAAATTGTGGATATTATCTTCGTTATTTACAGCCATTTGGTGGAGGCAAGAAGTTCCATGCAATTGTCTGTCTCAACTAAGTTTTCTCAATTTTCTTGACAAATTGCAGTGTGAAAGAACACGCTAAAACACATTTGTGAACAGTGAAACATTTGACACTCAAGCAGGTGGTGACTGCAGAGCGTTTCGCTGCCTTTTGACAGCTCAGATGTCTTTTCATTGTTCGCTTTTCTGTTATTTCTCTCATTCTGAAAATTCTTGGATTGGTTCCCCCACACCCTTGCACTCAATTGTTGTAAATACTTGTACACTACCCACAGTACCCAGCACCATAGTCCATCATTTAAAAAAGCCTTTGCTACTGCTGATGAATCTGAGAAAATCTACCCAAGAAATATGACTTAATGAGTTGTTTTTGATGATGCCTAATAAAGACATATGCCTGATTCAAACTTACACAGTCAGGGAAAGTTGGGCTGTCAGGAGGAAGAAGCATGATGTAACTTAACTTAGAGAGCTGGTTTCATTGGGTCAGTAGAAAGTGAGACTTCTACTGCTGTTAGGTTTGCTTCTTTGGTTTCTCTTAACAAAAATGATGATACCCCAACCAAATTATTCCATAATGATTGATCCCAAATTGTTCAACTTTTACTTTTTTTGCCAGCTGAGAAGGGACAATGCTTTAACACTGGATACATTTTATAAGACACTGACAAGGTTTGTGGAGAAGGATTATTAGTCTTAATGTTTTCCGTCCCTTACGTGGCCTCCCAGTTATGTACAGTGGCAGCACTGGCTCAAGGATTAACCCTCCCCTCTCCTGCTCCCCTCACATTGCTGCCATCCTCACCCCTCTGTGCCTGGGTTTCCTGTTCTCAATCTGACGTTGATGAAAAGTGAAAGACCACTGGCGCTCCTCCGACATCCCCGCTCAGCTCCCTCTGTGTCTGGTCTCCATTCTACTGCCTTTGCATCCCATTTTCTTAGCTTCAGGCCCCCCTAGCTTCATCTCCCACTCCGCACTCTCCCCTTCATCCCCCCCTCCTCCCTTAGCCGACTACTACTGCTGCTGCTGCTGCTTCTTCTTCTGGGATTCAGGATTGCGAGCTATGGCTGATTTGGTTTGGCGAGCCGTTCCGAGAGAGATACAATGCATAATTATGTTGTCAGAGGACATCATGATGGAAACATCTCAGTCCCACGACGTGGCGTTGGGATCCCATCACTCTGCATCATTTTGTGCTACTGGGCTTTAAAATGGCGACCCAAAATGTCTTGAGAGATCCAAATGGTGCTTGTTTTTACCACTCTGAGCGGTTGTCTCTTTCAAAGAGCTTGTTAGAGAGATTCTTCTTGCAGGGAGAGTATATTTTTAGTGATATGCTTTTCGTCCTTTTGAATCATCTGCTATGGAGTCAGGGTTCATGTGCAGGTTCATCCTAGAGTTTTGTGTTCAGGTTGAAGCATATTAATGTGATGCACATGCTCTACAAGACATGCTACAGAGCTCCTAGAGCAATTAACCTGCCAGATAACCCATTGGAAGGTAATGGACTTTCCCTCAATGTTGGCTCTGATAAATGAACTAGAAATTATTTATCAGCTTCGTGATGATTTTCTTTCAAGTTGTTTCTTTATTTCTTTTTTTTTTTTTTTTACAGCTGACTGAATTTGAGATGCCACATTTGGATGATGTCTATTGATGTGTAATTAATGACAGCTAATTATTTCCCCCAGGCACCACACGCACATTATTTGGTACGGTAGAAGAAAAGACAAGAATGTGCACACGGTACACAAACCGATAACTCAAACAATATGAAGGATTCTTGGTTTTTATTTAAAGAAAAATACACATTCCATCAACACCTGCGTTCAGGCTGAAATTGCAATTTCATTGAACCCGACAGCCGTCCAATTTCAATGTAATTATCTTTTATAATTAGGCGACAAATTGATCTTTCTGAAAATCTTGCTGAGCAGAAGTAAGATGGACGCATGCTGAGAATTATGAAGTGTACCAGCAGGGACTCTCTGCGCCTATAGAGAAGGCAACAGGGGAAATATTAGAGATCTCTCCTCATATAAAGCTGCTCAGCCCCCCTCTCTAATACCATATGTCCCCCAGTATTTACACCTTTAATCTGCACAGTGAGAGGCCTACAGCTACTCTATCCCTGATTGGCTGTGTAATGAAGCTGTAAAAGTGGCTAAGGCTTGGGTAAGTGGTATGTTTGAAATTCTCTGAAACCAATATCTCATGGAATACTTTTGGATTGCTCTGAGTTTTAAATAAATAGAATAAGAGGAGGGACACTTAGCTTTACTAACACAACTTTGCACTTCATGGCAGAAATTATTACACAAAAGTGTCGTACTTATCAAAGGTTGGGAGGAAAAGCAGCAAGTAGACACCTCATGAAAGGATAGGATTATTTTCTGACCTTTCACTAAATCACGTCGCTCTTTGAAAGCAGCTAAAACCTTTCACAACATGCCTCCATGAAAATGTATTTGAAATGCTTTTACGGCCTGTGGAAATGATCCCTCTTCTAAGCCAGGGTGTGGCAAAGGGAGTCCGGATTCATTTTTTACTCAAAAAACTGCTTTTTTTTTTCTTTTTTTTTTTTTTTTTTTTAAACAACATTTTCCAAACAAAATGGCAAATTTTGCTCTGCTGCAAGTCTCTTTTGACATGAGCAGAAGTGGCTAGTTTTGTTCCCAAATGCCTGATTTCCTCCTCGCACAGCAGATGTGAAACAAGTGTAATTTAAAATGATTGGCTTTGGAAGATAAATAGCACTGCAGTCATATTTCAATGATTATGATGATTCGATATGCTACATATTTGATTTTGGGCCCTTCAGTTGGTGTTTGATGTGAGTGGTTGTCGACGTTCCAAAGAGAATATTGAAGAAGTAGGTCATTTTAGATGAATTTATGCTGTAAAATGAAAAATAGATCCACACAGATACATTGCTAAGACATGTTTCATAAACAAAGCTAAAGCTGTTCCCTTTGACATGGCATGTTTAATGGAAGCTTCAGTTTGAGATGATTTGAGTCCGTCAGTAATAAAACATCGCGCCCTGTCTCAGCATAGAAATCAGATCTTTCATTTGTTGTTTGAGTTTGAGTTAGCGGCCATCTGTAGCTGCATATAAACTCTGGATTCCTATTGGCCAACATGTGAGGAGGAGATGAGAGTAGCCTTTAGGGTCTTACATCAGCTGACCAACTGGGGCAGAATTTCAAGCGAGGAAGAGCTGGGTGCAGATATATCTAAAGGCTATGCGTACTCTTATGTTTAAGGTTACAATCTGCATTACCACAGCTGATGTGAGAGTTTGCCACTGGCGTTGATAATCTAAGGAATGTTTGCTGCTGCACAGCTTGTGTCACTGAACTTACATGCATTGTTTCATGTTAATCGTTTCATTGAAAATAAGGCAGAAAAATGTATCTTTGGGCAAAGGGTGTTTACATCTTAGTATGTGCTTTGAATAAGGAATGACAAATATCGTTCAGAAAACTTCAAGTAATGTCTTTCCTCTTCATTCAGGAAATATGCCCGGTGTTAGACCACCTTAACAATAACAGTCAGTTAAGGAAGATAAATGCGTGGAGGTATTTTTGTGTGCAGTCAGAGTGCACATTAGTGTGCAGGGCTCTCGTTCGTCTGGCCGGCAGCCATTTATAACGAATGAACCCCGTTGCTTACCATCTTCCTGAGGCTGTCCTCTACATCTGCCAGAATAATGTCTTCATTCTGCAGAGCTTTTAGAATTTTCTTGAATGTTCTAACTTTACTCTAGCAGTGGAATTACAGTATTTTTCAGGGGACCAATGCTGCGCAGGGTCCAAAGGGACTCTTCTTTGTGTTTTTTTTTTGGATGTTGGATTTGATGTCGTGCAAAATGCTGTGGGAAAAGTGCTGAGCATGTACCTGAGGAATTTTCTGGTTATCTTTTAAGTTTGGAAGTAAAAGGTATTTCAATGCTTAGAATGTGTATTTCAAATGATCAAGGTAGGTAAATAAAAGAAAGAGTCGAATCATCAAATAATTTCATCTGCATCCTCTTGTGTCACTTCTTCAAAGCGAGACAGCTGCTGGTGTCAGTCGGTGGAAGACGCTCCCTCGTTCATTGTCCAATAAACCAGAAGATGAAAACACAGATGCCACAGATTTCTCTGCATGTTGTGTTTTGTTTTTTTTCCACACACGAGGATCTCATTGCAGCTCACACAGGGCGCAGTAATTGAAGCTGCAGAGGGATTCCTGGAATTGCTTTCTTTGGAAGAAGCTAATTCCAAACCGGAGGGAGAGAGAGAGAGAGAGAGAGAGAGGATGGTGATCAGTAGAGACGTACAGAGCTCAGTGATCGAAAGGCTATCGCTGGCCTGTTTGTATGACTCAGTGGAAAATCTGCTTCAGTGAGTAAGGCAGCGCTGAAGTTTCAAAGGTGCTTCCTGGGGCGAGCTTAAGCCCATTCTTCAACCCTCACCTCCCTCGCAAGAGGCCGATAGTTTAATTAGCTTTCTTACAGTGAGTCTTGGCAGCGTTCCTCCTTTTCTGATCCCTACAGGCTTTCTCACCTCAAACACTGCCCCTACTGGTTTGCTGACGTCCACTACAGATGATCTTTAACGCGTTCACTGAGCAGAAAAGCTCAACTTTGTAGATTTTAGAATGAAACAACTGTAGCGCATAGTTTGAGACTAACACAGATTATCACCTTTTATGTTGATGATACTTGAATATATATACGTGGATTTTCTGTGCAATAAGTCTCCTAAATAGTTCATTTGTCCATACTATTTTGTTGATTTTTGATAACTGACTGTCTGAGACTCCAAACCCACTGGGACAGAACAGAAATGTAGATTTGCTCAAAGTGGTATTTTCCACCCGGAGAGCTTTGAGTCTGTCTTCAAAGTGCTGTGACTGAGGCATGGCTAATCATTTTAAACAAGGCTTTTTGTTCCTGTCGTCTCCACTTGGCCTTACATGGCTGGAACACGCTTTTGTCCTCATCCTGTCTCCCCTTGTCGCTGACGCGCCCAGCCTGCTCTTTCTCTGCACCCCCAATCCTCTCCCTTTTCTCTCTCCATGCGGTATCGACAGCAGACAGTCAGAGTCTGGCTGATTAGTCCCCAAGAGACCAGAGGAAACACTCGTACACACTTCTTTATTATGTTAGAAAATACACAGCAACAGTGACCCAAAATGCTCTGGTGAGATTTTCTTTTTCTTTCTGGAACTCGTCAGGGCTCAAAAGATTGAATTCACAGCTTGATGTGGAGTAGGTTACCAACACTGGCAAAAGCTGTCATTGTTACACATTCCATGTCTGCTCCAAAGACCAGCTGAATCAACAAAGTCTAGTGTTTCATCCTTGATCTTTCAGACACCAGCATTACTGTGCAAGGAGGATCACTTTGGGGCAGGCTACATGGCCGAACATTAAACCAATAACTGTCTGAAGTCTTGTGCGCAATCAGAGACATTTACCAGAACTCTGGAAGTCGCCTTAATCACTAAATTGCTTCACCTCTCTAGAATGCAGGGAGGAAAAAGAATGAACAGAGACACAGGGTATGTAGGCCATGACAGCTGGGCCAGTCAGGACTTTTGTGTATTTGTTGTTCTCCTCTAAGATTGAGTGTGAAAGCTCATCCTTGTGTGATTGCTCGATGTCCATTCCCATTTCCCTACACGTCCATCTTCGTATGAGTGACGGCCTGTCTGCCTCAGCAGCAGCAGCAGTGTATATTGCACATATAAATGAATGCTTACAGACAGAGGCACAGATGAAGACTGAGGCATCCACTGGACTGGCCACTTGGCTCTGGCCACAGTGAGATTGATGCAAAACACCACGCGACTGGGCAGGTGGCAGCTGCACCAGGAAGTAGGTCCACAGCAGGCCAAAGGAGCATGTGCTCATAAGAGCTGCCCGGATACGAGACAGTCAGGTGGACGTTGAAGGCTGGCTGGGTGTCAGCCCAGGTCAGGTGACAGAGCAAGTGGAAACTAGAAGGAGAAAAGGAAACTGCTACAAGGTGGACAGTCTCTTCCTTTGAGTTTGACTTCTTGGTCTGCACCAAACCTTTCATTGTTAAGTTTTTGTTTCTTTTCGGTTTTTCTTTTAGTGCAGTAGTGGTTGACTTCAAATTAGCAATGTTGTTGAGAAGTTGCCCCACAGGACAGATGCTGAGTGCACAGAGCCATCTGGAGAACCAGGTTGTTTGTTTATAGGAACTTAGGCTGGTCCCTCAGTGTCACTTCACACATAAATAAATGTGTTCAGTTTGCTTTTTCTTTTCTTACCTTGGCTGGCTCTCATGTAATGTTTTTCCTCTTTTACCTTGACTTTCCTTTGGGAAAATTTAGTATTAAGGCCGTTTAAAAGTCAGTATATTGCCAACAGTAGATACAAATTAATCATTTGGAAAGGTTGGAGCATGGAACCTAAATGTTCACTTTAACTTTAACTGAATGAATTAAAAAAACGTATATGCGATGAGATGAGGAGATATGCAACATTCATCCAATGAATACAAGAAATAAATGAAAAACCTTATTTCCATTGTGGATTTACCTCTGCTTTTCATCTAAATGAGATCCTGTTTTTTTTTTTTTTTTTCAAAGATTATGTTAGGACATCTTTAAAGTGAAAGGAAAATGTGTGGATAGAGAGAGTGGGGAATGACATGCACCAAACAGCGCCAGGATGGGGAGTCAAACCAGCGACCCATGCAATAAGGACTGTAACCTCTGAACATGGGGAGCCTTGCTCTACCAACTGAGCTAAACGAGGGCCCGGCTAGGTCCTCTTTTAATTACATTAACTTGCTGTGCCCTCTTTTTCAGTAACAATTTAACATTACCTGATGGAAAGAAGTACATCTGGGTCAATAAACTCATAATATCTGCAGAACAGTGGAAGGGGATGCTCATTAATTTGCTTCTATTCAGCAGATTTCTTAAATTCAGATTCTAGATGTGCAACATTTGGATGGAAACCAAGCTGACAGTCTTTTAACTTGCAAACCTGCCAGCTTTGCATCTAAACAAATGTGACCTACTACAGTGAGCTACAGCTTCACAGGTGACACTTTCTCTCTCCACTCTTTATCCCTTTAGTGTCATCAGACTGAAATGGGAGGATCATCGCTGTCTGCTTAGCTGTGGAGTCATCCGTTATTGTGATATTTGTTTAAGATTATGTGACAAGCTGAGACTAATTGGCCGTTTAATTAAATAACTGTATGTTGTTGACTAAACCATCAACGTGCTGCTACCATGTTTGATGTAAGTGACATTTTCTGCCATGACATTTTCCTGTTTCATTAATGTGATATATTTGCAGGGATGGCTGCTCTGTCAGTTAGCATTAAAATAGCTTAGCTGGAGTTTAAAACAGGGCATGTCCTTTCAACAGTAATGCAGGCTCTTGAATGCCAAGTTTAAACTGATTTTCCCTTAAAGGCCCAAACCTATATTTATTTTTTTATTTTTTAGACACATTAAACTGAGAGGTTCGTTTAGTTTTTCCATGGTTTGAAGGGTGTGGGGCTTAGAGCTGTCCCTGTTTTACAGCGCAGTCAATTTGTTAAGGCCAATAACCTTATAAAAGATGTATGAAAACATATTAAATATAGCCGACCAAAATGGAGTCAGTTTTGGAAATGCCAAAAACATGCGACCGAGGGAGACTGGGTGCTGGTTGCACCTGATGCTGATTGAATTAAACCAGGGTGGCTACCTTTCTTGCAGATAGATGTAACCTGTAAGCTGTTATGACTTTCCTTGCCCAATACATATTGAAGATTAGCAAGTGTGACACGCCTTACCCCCATGGTTTGTGCTGCACGTGATGCTTGGATCACTAGAAAATGTATGAAAATGGTTCGAGAAATGCACTACAACTAAATTTCTGTGTTTATGTTTACTTTGATTGAAACGCATCTTCAACTTTTTTTTTCTGTTTCATCCCACTGTGCCTACATTTATCATACAGGTATCAGCTGGTGGCTTTGTATAACATCAATCATAAAACTTTTTTGGAATCTGTAGCTGCACACACAGCCAAACAAACTGTCACAGAGCGCTTCAGTGTTTGCTCCAAAAACTGGAGATTTAGTTCCAAAATGCATATTTTCCATTCGTATCATTAACATTGTAAAAGCTCATCGGAGAAAAAAAAAGATCACATTAAATCCAAAAATCCTTGATCCGATCTGATCCGTAAAAATTCTGATCCGTTGCACCACTCAGGATGTCTTTACTGTCGTTGCTGCATGTCATGATGAAGTGTCTAATATAGTGATTCCTAGTTCTTTCTTTCACTGCCTTACTGAGTAAGTGCTGCCGCATTCATCATACAAGTTACTCTGTGAGGTGAGAGAAATGTCTTCTGATGTATAAATAGGTAAAGAAACATGATTAAGGAAAATGTAATTCCTTATTAAACTGTTCAAAAGAAAAAAATCCTTAAAAAGTTCTTTGACAATATCTAATTGTCCAATATTTTTTTTAGTACCAGGCTTTGAACATGTTCATTTCTGGACACTCGACAAACTGCAGGATTTTGCACTTTTGCATTGGCATCATTTTTCGACACCTCGAGGTTGCCGCTTGAATATCGCAGACCCGAAACATTAATGTTAGCTGTCCAACAGTAAAACAAAGCTGGGTATTGTTCTAAGTCAGCTTTACCTGTTTTGAGCAACTTTCCTCTGAACAATCATCTTGTCTCTGCAGCATGAATGAGGGCTGTCCTCAGCCATGAGGTGCACTTTCTATACAGATAAGTGGCGCTTCTACTGTTGTGAATGCATTCCAGTTTTTAAACCTCTAAACCCTGAACGATTTTTTTGACTTATGACTTATAAACAATGAAAATGTGGTTGACTAAGAATATTCTAATTCCCATGACAGTGTGTGCGTCCCATGAAGAAAAAGCTGGTGCCCCAATCAAATGTGCTGCTGTCAATCAAATGTAATCAAACCACACCCTCTGTGTCTGCATAAAGATGAGCTTTTAAGTGTTAAACTCTTTATTAATAATTCATTTTTCAGCCCCCCACCCCCCGTTTATTTTCTCATGAATTTTTAATTGTGTTGAGAGAACTTGAAAATTGAAACCAAGTTCTCAGGAGCTTTAAAATATGCTGCAAATATGCAAAGGTTCAGTAGACACAAAGCTATACAGCAGCTTCACTGTCAGCTGGTAATTAAACAATTACAATCCTGGCTGGTTTAGGGGAAACACTTGCCTGTGAATGCTCTCTGATTTTCAATGTTTACATAATTCTTCAAGTGCATCACATGTTTTTCACTTCTGGTGTTTTTGCTCAACACAGCTTGGATTTTTTGAAAATTTCCACGGAGCTGTTATTCTTTATAAACCATGTGTGCAGGCTCTTACTGTTGTACTAATGGTGATAAAGAGAGCTTATCATGACCTTTGTACTTCCTTATTGCTCACGACAACAGTTTGAAAACCGAAGAACGAAGGTCATGTTTTTCAGTTGAGCTGATTTGTTAAAACTGGTTCCAGATCGGGGATTAATTACCCCAGAACCTTTAAAAAGGGAACAATTATCTGCCCTTTGTATTCCCCTCACTCACGCCAAAGTAAAAAAAAAAGTACAGTGAAAAAGGCTCACAACTGCAATGTTAAAAGCACAACAGGAACAATGAAAGAAAGAAAACAGAAAAAGAAACTAGTCCTCTCCCCTCCCTTCATTTGATCCTGTACGTAGCTTGGAGGAATTAAAAGGCTGCAGGTTGTGGAGACAGCAATTGGCTGTCTTTGTGTAAGCTGAATTGACAGGCAGCAGAGCGGTGAAGCTGCTGTAGGGTATGTGGTTTAGCACAGTTGATAGACACCTTTTTTTTTTTCAAAGCAGTGAGGACGCTACGGGCAGATTTGATTGGGATTCACAGTCAAATGGAGTCGGCTCAGCTGGTCAGGAGTGCATGTGGTTGTTGTGAGGTCAGAACTAAGAGTCTTTGGTTCATGCCTGTGTGGGAGACTATTTGCCTGAAATAATTCTGGAGGCTTAATGCGGACGCTGCCACGACCTTTGAATGACATTTAAGGTCATCCCTTTTACACAGAGCTGAGTCCGACTGCAGGCGATTGTGTAAAAATCACACCAGGAAATTGTGATTGAACTTTACCGTGTCTGTCAAATCAGTTACTTTATTACTGACACTAAAACAATGTAGTGGGTAAAAAAAAATCAACATTGTTTCACTCTTTTGGTGCCACAACCTTTTTGAAAGAGTTTTACTGTGGGGCTTTCTGTGCCGTTATTTGATAGGAAATTGGATCGAGTAGGAAATCTGTTAGAGAGAGAAAGATGGGGAATGACATGCAGGAAAGGAGCCACAGGTCGGATTTGAAGGACGCAATGCTTGGGCATACTGCTATTAATAAATGTATGTTTTAATGTTTGACACATCATAACCATCTTTTATGCTCATTAGAATTAAATAAAAGTTTATGAGATGATTCATCATTTTAAGATGAGTTACATGTTATTATGATAAAGTCAAACATTGGTGTCTTAATTAAAGGCATCACATCTGTAATAAGCGACGTGTCATATTGAAGTGATCTTCTCCTTTTTAATGAGAGACAAAATGACTATGAGACAAATGTTTTCAAGTTAAAATATTTTTGACACTTAAGTCACAAATTCATATTTCCTTTATTTATCAAAATATGTACTGTGCGTACTCAACAGGTTTAGACATTTTCTTCTTCATTCATAAAACTTGTACACTACAACTGATGGTATGGACTCAAATCCTTTAGAGTATGTTGGAGCTGCTTCAGGAGTCAGGGTTAAAAGCAAAGTTGGAATGTGCTTTGTGTACAGTGTGCAGTTCGCGAAGTTTCTTTGAATACAAATAATAAAACTCCAGAAAATGAATGAATGGTGAGAGAAAAAGAACGTGGTTAGCTAAATATCTTTGCTACCTAAAATAAATATATTTGTATGGCCTCGGAGGGTCTCCAGGTGTGCAGGCAACTTTCCATTAACAAGTTAAACAGCCTTCACAATACCGAGAGGTGAAATCTTTCCAACGGTCCTAAACAGACGAGCAACAAGTTATTACTATCAAAGTGAATTATTCAGCTCGTTTTATAAAAAAAACAAACAGATACTTTAGAAATAAATGGCCATCCAAATTTAGCAGAGCTTAAGTCATCTTTTTTCAAACTACAGATGTATTGTTTTCTCTGACCAACAGTTCAGTTTCGTACCACAGATGCCATGGACGAGAAAACTCATCATATTTCAGAAGTTAAAATGAAGAATCGATTGGACTTTTTGCTCAATGAAAACAAACCCTTAATGCCATTCAAATTATCAGCACAGCAGCTCTACACATTTCTGTGGATCAATGAAATGTCTCTAGAGTCTGGAACCAGAACTTAAAGGTCACATATTATTCTCTTTTTCAACCAGTTGAAATAAGTCTCAGAGCTCCCTCAAACATGTTTTCAAAGTTTGTTTCTAATAATCCACTCTGTATTCAATCATGCCTACAAACCCCTCTATTCCAGAGCTGCTCAGAACACGCTGTTTCAGGATCAGGCTTTCTTGCACACATGCTCCTGTTGTTTACGGTGAAAAGGCAAACTCAGGGAGGCAGAAAAATCATGTAACTGTAGAAGTGTCAGAGGTTACTGCCCTTTGTGATGTCATGAAGAGAAAAATCTCCAAACGGTCTGAGCACACATTTTCTGAAAAGTGGAGCAAGGCAAAAGACCAAACGAATGGACTTTTCTCATGTTTGTATGGGCAGTCTAGACACACACATTAGTGTTTGAAAAACAGTGTAAAGTATATTTTGCATAATATGTGACCTTTAAGTTAGAATGATTAATATAACAGAAGTTGAACCCATGAGGTCGGCTTTTAGTTATGTTGGGGTTGTATCAAGTCAACTTTGGTTATATTCTTTAATAATTATACTTAATTATTAATAATATAAATAAAATATCATTAAACTATGTTTAATCTCGTTTTGGGGCACCAACCTGTAATCAGGTAAATATAACCAAAATATCACTCAAATCAGTCTCAAATTAGTTATTTAATTACTAATATTATTAATAATGAATAACTATATTTCATAAATTGAAGGCGTGAAATCCGTACACAAAGCCTTCGCACCCAGCTTATATCACAATGTAAATACACCAGTAACCACAAACAACTGCTCTCTTAAATTATAACAGAATTTATTTAAACAAAGCAACATCAATCCAAAATCAATGAACTTAATTAAACAAATAACTATTATAAACTAATCTAAGCAACAAACATTATCAAGCAAAGGCTTGTGGATGAGGTGTGAATGTAGGTGTGTGTGTGTGTGTGTGTGTGTGTGTGTGTGTGTGTGTGTGTGAGAGAGAGAGAGAGAGAGAGAGAGAGAGGGGGAAGAAGAAAGGGGGGGAGATGGCTTCGTACCCTCGTGGTCGTTCACGATGGCGCAAACTTAACAAAGACCTGGGTGCGTGCACGTGTGGATGAAAGGGAGAGAGAAGGGGGGGGAAGATTACTTCGTCCCACGTGGTCGCCCTTCCGATGGCACACACCTAACAAAGGCCTAAATGTGGCCTTAAGGTCTAAAAGAGACTGAGTTCGGCCCTACACAGTCTGTGTCTCTGAGGCGTCTGGATAGCCGCGAGTGTATAGATCTCTGTGCGTAATGGCGCGGTGGTGGAGTTGGTCTCCAGATGTACGTTTACACAGGAATATGTGTGTATGTGTGTGCGTAGAAGGGGAAATAAAAGAGAATAAAAGAGAAATGCGTGCCTGAAGAGGCCGGATCACAGTCCGACTCCCGCGCCACAACTCGGAGTAATTCCCTTCATTCACAGAAACAAACCAATAGCCGAATTCAGGTTAATACAGCTTACACTGGCCTTTCTGATCAGAAGAGTAATACCCGGTTATAACGCTGTTACGCTAAACACATATAGGACGCAGCGGTCCGAAACAACAAGAGTTTTAAACAGTTAAACTCAGGACGCAGGTCCAACAAAGATAAAAATTACAGTTTCTGCTTTGATCAACAATTGTTAAAAACACTCTCTAAAGCTAATTCTGCCCAGACCTAATTAAGCCTCACTTGTGAATCGCTTTGTCCGCGATTGGTGAAAGGAAAAGAGTCCGGCGATGGAGCAGATCTTCTGTCTGTCCTGGTGCAGAGGCGTCTGATGGCGGCGAGGGTCCCTTACGGCGAGAGCGGCTTCGTTGGTTCTCCGTCGAGTGGAAAGATGTCCGTTGATGTCCTTTCGTTGCAGGACGGAATAAGACCGTTATCTTTCTGATAACCTGTTATAGTCTGACGCTCTCCGAGAAACTGAGATGCGTTCACTGGACAATCCGAGCTCGGAATTTAGAACACTGCCGGCCGCGGATTACCTGCGCGCCAAAACTTAAAACAAAGGAAGATTGTTGCAGGAAACAGGAGATCTTCTTGGGTCTCCGAGCACCGAAGGTCAGCGCGTGAAAGAGAGCGAGCAATGGAAGTCTTGGAGTTTTGTAGCCTGGCCTGCTCCATGGGGGTCTACCTCAGGTCCCCTCCAATGAGGAGAGAGAGGTTCCGGTCCCCCCTTTACTTCACACGTAGGTGTGAAGTACCGCAGGGGATTCTGGGATTAAGAGTCCTTTTAGGCCTCTTTGTGATCTCAGTGAATAACTCAAATGAGGCTTTTACAGAGGTGCAGGCCCAAGTCCATTGCTTGACTGTTCTAAGCCTGCGTGGCCCAACATCCCCCCTTTGTCCTGAAGAATGGGATTGCGGGTCGCGGTCTTTAGGGCAAATAGGGCCAACAGTCCATGCGTGAGGAGACAAATTTTCAAATAGTTAGTGAGCCAAAAGTCCATACATTTTGAGAGGCATTCGGTCTGGGCAGATACTGAGGCAAAGTCTGGGCAGACTGTCTAACCACGTTTAAAGCTAGGCATAAAACATAACCAGGCATTAGCAAACTTCGATACTCAAGGTGCATTCTTTAACAAAACAAATGAAACAAACAGACAAGAGGAGGGGAGAAAGAGAAGAGTATAAGGTGTAGATTTGTGGGCTAACTCCTAGCCTGGGCAGGAGTAAGCCTGTGGGAAGGTGTTTGTGGCATGTAGGTGTGTAAATGTACATGTACATTATGTGTCTCCCTACCAATGTCAAAACACAAAACAGGGACTAGGAAACATTCATGTCGGTAGAGTGACATTGTTGTGTTTCTACAATGGAGGCTACACCCCCACTCCTATGTGGAGTCAGAATCGGGTTCTCTGTAAGCGAGGGAGTCCTTAGGGAGCTCGTAGGAACTCCGATTATACCTACCCTTCTGTCTCAGACTACGGCCATCCCGAGAGTTCCGTTCGGATCTGGTAGCGATCAGTTCTCCAGGCTGGAACCTACTCTGTGGTTGAGTCCCACCCCCCTGGCTCTGTTCTCTATTCTGCCGGTGATATGGTCTCTTATTCTTAGCACAAGGCAGCTTGTTGCCCTCACGTGACACGTGGCGTAAGCGTGTCTGCCAAACCGCCTGTGCGAATCTCTTGATCTCTTTCATACTAAGCTGATGTGTACGACTATGCAGGGTGACATCTGAACGCACGCAGCCATGCAGATTGTGCATGAAGATGGACTTGAAAGTTGGGTTCTCTTCCAAACCTGGAGCCTTACGTCCCTGGAAATATGCAGATCTAAGTCGCCAGTAATAATCTTTGGGGGCCTCGTGCTTCTGATGCAAGACACTGAAAGCACTAAGAAGGGCAGATGCAGGGTCAATGTAGGTGGAGTATTCCTGGCGCAAAGCATTGCAGAGCGCAGAGTACTGGTATCTGATCTCAGGCTGAAGGGTAGTCGTGAAGTTACGGACACTCTTGGAAGTTGTCTTCCAGATCAGCCTGAGTTTTTCTCTTGTGGATGCATCAGGTACCTCACTGAGACACAGGTTAATCTCTCTGAGGTAATCATCGATGCAGAGGTCTGAGTTATCTGGATCAAACCGCTCTACATCCTGTGCCATGGATTCAATGAGCCTTATGCGCATTCTTTGATCTCTGGGTAGAAGGGAGCCATCCCAGTCATCTGAGGTTTGGATATTCCTTAGCCGTGAATCCTGCAATGGGAACCTACAGGTAGCAGGAGGGGGCCTGGTGTTATCTCTGCCTCTGGGGGCTGAGAAGTCACCCCCCTTCCTATGTGGTGATTCAAACCTGTGAAGGTGTGAAAGGGTGTCACAGTTGTCAGAGAACTGGGGCGTTTCCCCAAGGAGCGGGGCTCCACAGTCAAAATCAGGGAAAACTAGACTTATTTCCTCAGTCCTTGGGTTATCCTGGCTGCTCGGTTCTTTACTGAGCTTTTTCAGCAGGGTTGTTTGATCTCTTAAGGGGCTTGGTCCAGGATCAGAGTCATATCCTGACGATGTGTCTTGCTCCATGCTTACCTGTGCTCCCTGAATTAATTCAAGCATGTCCAACACTTTCTGCTTGGCAGTTTGTAAGTGCTGATTAACAGATTTGTTTCCTTTCTGCAAGGATCGGACCTTTGGTGGGAGTGTCCCCATGAAATCACGGACACTCCTAGCCGTAGTCTTCCAGATCCGTTTCAGTTTTTCATGTGAGGACGCATGAGGCAGGTCAAGGAGACAATGGTCAACTTCTCTAAGGTAATCGTTAACACTTGAATCTGGGCTATCTGGGTCAAAACGCTTCAGATCTTTGGCCTGAGGTTCTATCTGCCTGGTTCGCAGGCCCTGACCCGAAGGCTGGCGAGGGTCGTCCGATTCGTCTGATGAATCGTAAGCCCTGTGGTTGTCACGGTAGTAGGGTTGTAACCGTGGCGGGGTTTGTGTTCGGCTCAGACGTGGCCGTCTATCGTGGGACAGGTAGCGTTCGGTGCCCAATTGGGCCCGTGTCTCCTCCCTGTCTCTAGGGGGAGTAAAGCCTCTCATCCTGCGGGGTGAGGGTTCTCTTCGCTCAAAGCGTATGGCGGAACGCGGGGGCCCTTCCTCTTTACTCATCCTACTCTTTACCGGGTGGTCTGAGGACGTGGGCGCTTTTGTGCCTGGGTCAACCCGGCGGTGCCTTCCCCTCTCCTCCAGATCCTGCAACATGTCTGTCTCCCTCCTCCAGGGGCTTGTTTCAGTCTCCCATCCTTCGTCTGAGGTTTCCTCATCTGATCTGGGGGCTGAAGTCCTTCTCTGCCTGTCCTGAACTCTGGGTACCATATCACTTCGTTTCCTCTGTTCGGCCAGTTTGCTGCTTTCGTGCAGTGTTTTATTCTCCTCCTGCAGGGCCTTGCAATTTTCCTGCAAGGTCTTTAGTTTATCCTGCATTCTTTCGAAGTCGTCCCGCAGGATCTGTCCTTCTTCTAGTACCCGGGCTAGCTGTTCCCGGTATATCTCATTCTGCACATTTGATTTGCGCTGATAAAGGAGGAGAATTTCGCCTAGAACATCTGAAGCTGTACGTGTTGGCTTCCTAGTTGGTTGATTTGCATATTCAACCAAGCCCTTTAGTCTCTTTTCACATGTGCTGAGGGTGTAGGAGTTCAGGCTGTCGAGCTGCTCTGTAGGGAGGTGGATAAGATTAGCAACTACGTCTTGAAGGGGTGGATCGTCTGATCCATAGTGAGCTTTGGCCCATAGTTGATGTATGTCTTCTGCATACATTCTGTCTTTATTAGGGGTGAGCCTGGCTCTGTGGTTGATAAGATCAACTAGCTCTTCTAACTTCTTATCACTAATGCTAATTGACTAGCTATATAGGTTGGCACTCTCCTCTGAGGAGAGGTTCGTCAGACCGGCAGCAGTTTCTTGCAGTGCTGCGTCGTCTGATCCAAAAGGAGTCTCAGCCCCCGACTCACCTAGGGTCTTGGTACACAAGAGCAAATCTTATCTAAGTTTCCCAACTGATCACTGCAGTCTATCCTGGAAGATAGGAGAGGGGATTCACACCTCAAGTCCTCAAAGGAAGGGAGGAACTCACACCTCTCAGACAGCTGGCTATGCCACAATGATGAGGTTACACTCTCATCTGGCCAAATGGCTCTCAAACAACAAGGAGCACCACAATCCTTTAGTCGAATACTTCAGGATCAAAATCTAGATTAATGCAACAAATCAAGTTCCTTGATAAAGTCACACTAGCTGCATCATTATGTCCAATTGTTGTATAGACCCAAAGGGGACAACAGTTACGGCTTTAACCATTAACTAACAACATAAAACACAACTAAGCCACAGCTTGATGTCTGCTTTGCTTAAACCACAAAAATTTAAAGAAAATATAATTTTCTTCCGAAGGATCCTTTTTAGGATTTTAAGTTTGGATTACTGTGCATTAACAGTGCAATAAAGCTGGTTTATTGAAGGCCTCACACGGGGCACCATTTGTTGGGGTTGTATCAAGTCAACTTTGGTTATATTCTTTAATAATTATACTTAATTATTAATAATATAAATAAAATATCATTAAACTATGTTTAATCTCGTTTTGGGGCACCAACCTGTAATCAGGTAAATATAACCAAAATATCACTCAAATCAGTCTCAAATTAGTTATTTAATTACTAATATTATTAATAATGAATAACTATATTTCATAAATTGAAGGCGTGAAATCCGTACACAAAGCCTTCGCACCCAGCTTATATCACAATGTAAATACACCAGTAACCACAAACAACTGCTCTCTTAAATTATAACAGAATTTATTTAAACAAAGCAACATCAATCCAAAATCAATGAACTTAATTAAACAAATAACTATTATAAACTAATCTAAGCAACAAACATTATCAAGCAAAGGCTTGTGGATGAGGTGTGAATGTAGGTGTGTGTGTGTGTGTGTGTGTGTGTGTGTGTGTGTGTGTGTGTGAGAGAGAGAGAGAGAGAGAGAGAGAGAGGGGGAAGAAGAAAGGGGGGGAGATGGCTTCGTACCCTCGTGGTCGTTCACGATGGCGCAAACTTAACAAAGACCTGGGTGCGTGCACGTGTGGATGAAAGGGAGAGAGAAGGGGGGGGAAGATTACTTCGTCCCACGTGGTCGCCCTTCCGATGGCACACACCTAACAAAGGCCTAAATGTGGCCTTAAGGTCTAAAAGAGACTGAGTTCGGCCCTACACAGTCTGTGTCTCTGAGGCGTCTGGATAGCCGCGAGTGTATAGATCTCTGTGCGTAATGGCGCGGTGGTGGAGTTGGTCTCCAGATGTACGTTTACACAGGAATATGTGTGTATGTGTGTGCGTAGAAGGGGAAATAAAAGAGAATAAAAGAGAAATGCGTGCCTGAAGAGGCCGGATCACAGTCCGACTCCCGCGCCACAACTCGGAGTAATTCCCTTCATTCACAGAAACAAACCAATAGCCGAATTCAGGTTAATACAGCTTACACTGGCCTTTCTGATCAGAAGAGTAATACCCGGTTATAACGCTGTTACGCTAAACACATATAGGACGCAGCGGTCCGAAACAACAAGAGTTTTAAACAGTTAAACTCAGGACGCAGGTCCAACAAAGATAAAAATTACAGTTTCTGCTTTGATCAACAATTGTTAAAAACACTCTCTAAAGCTAATTCTGCCCAGACCTAATTAAGCCTCACTTGTGAATCGCTTTGTCCGCGATTGGTGAAAGGAAAAGAGTCCGGCGATGGAGCAGATCTTCTGTCTGTCCTGGTGCAGAGGCGTCTGATGGCGGCGAGGGTCCCTTACGGCGAGAGCGGCTTCGTTGGTTCTCCGTCGAGTGGAAAGATGTCCGTTGATGTCCTTTCGTTGCAGGACGGAATAAGACCGTTATCTTTCTGATAACCTGTTATAGTCTGACGCTCTCCGAGAAACTGAGATGCGTTCACTGGACAATCCGAGCTCGGAATTTAGAACACTGCCGGCCGCGGATTACCTGCGCGCCAAAACTTAAAACAAAGGAAGATTGTTGCAGGAAACAGGAGATCTTCTTGGGTCTCCGAGCACCGAAGGTCAGCGCGTGAAAGAGAGCGAGCAATGGAAGTCTTGGAGTTTTGTAGCCTGGCCTGCTCCATGGGGGTCTACCTCAGGTCCCCTCCAATGAGGAGAGAGAGGTTCCGGTCCCCCCTTTACTTCACACGTAGGTGTGAAGTACCGCAGGGGATTCTGGGATTAAGAGTCCTTTTAGGCCTCTTTGTGATCTCAGTGAATAACTCAAATGAGGCTTTTACAGAGGTGCAGGCCCAAGTCCATTGCTTGACTGTTCTAAGCCTGCGTGGCCCAACAGTTACAAAATGAAAACTCCAATATTGCTTTTGCCTTCAAGCTACATTTAAAATCACAAAAGTTATTACAGATATTTTATAAAAGTGCCTCTGTCGTTTCAATCTCCGAAAATAAAATAAAACAAATACTGAAATGTGTTTTTCTTTTTCAGCAGCTTGTCTTACGGTCCTCCATCCACTCGGCACAAAACACTGAGATTGCTTCCTCGCTTTGATCTTGCATAAGCAAATGAGTTCCTTTTAAATGTCTCTTAAAAAATGTTAAAGAGCACTCATGAAACTAGAGCCTGGATTGAAACAGATGTTTAAGATGGAGCCACCACAAAGGAGATATTTAATGAAACGCGTGATTATACGACCCTTGAAACTCGCTTTCCTGCCTCACGTCTCTTGTTCTGTGGAGGTGAAGAGCAACACAAAGTAGAGATTAATGACTGATGCACAGCAATGCAGTTCTTTACCCGGGAAATGTCACCAGCTCAAAATAGATCAACAGTTTGAATAAGGAAAAAGATAATTAAAATGAACTCCGATTTCTCCACCCTTACCCCACAGGAACGGAGAAGTGGAATAATTGATGTTTTCTTTTTTCTCAGGGAAGCAGAAACTGGAGACAACAAGCTCAGATTGCTTTTGTCTTCACGCCCTTGTTTTCCTGTTGTGTTGTCCTCAGAATAGCACACAATAGGATATTGGAAGAGCAATATTTTTGACTCTTATTCTTCTGACATCTAAGATACTTTTTTATCAGCAGCCCTACCTCCAGGATGAAATATCACACTGGTCCTTAAAAGTGAAGGAAAAATTAATTTCAAGATGAATTGCGTCTTACTGGGATCTTGTGATTCAGGCTGAATATAGCTGCAGGAAGCCTTTGTGTCATTGTTCACCCTCGGAAGATGAAAGGGGATATGCTCTTGAGCTGTGTAACTTAATTTGATTTATAACTCTAAAATTATGGTGGGGTGTCAAAAAGGGGGAAGGCTGTGTCATTGTTCATTTTGCCCTTTCGCTTTTTTCTCATCCCAGAGCTCGATTAAAGTTTAGAAGAATAAAACAGAAAAGAAATCATCAAGAACTTGGCTTATGGCTAAACCTTTAATCTTAAAGGTACATTTCACAATTTGGGAATGACAACTATTGAACAGTGTCTGAAGCTGACAGCAATGTGAATGGTTTAATAAAGGGGAGAGTTTGGGAACTTTATATTAGAAATTAAATGTTAAATCGTCAAACAGAGTTTATGTATCGTGTAAAGTAGATCCTACCAAGGGTTGGTCATTTTATCCAGCATACACATGTTTGTTATATTTGTTCAAACGGTCTTTACACCCCAACAGAAGTCAGTAAAAAGAGCTGTCATCTTTAGCCGCTGTTATCCTGTAAAAACTCCCAATTACTGCGCTGAGATCCAGACCAATCAAACACCTCCCTGGCTAACTGTGCATAGTCCAATCGCAGCACCACCACTGGATGTATTCCACGTCTACCAAAGGATAGCCGAGAACGCTCAGCTGACCACTGACCACTGCCACGGTTACTCTAACTTGGTAGACAGAGGTACGTGAGGGGATGTTACGATTCAAATTTTGCTGGCTTTCCACAATTACCCATTCTGCCTTTGAGTCATGAAACCGTGCTTTGACATTTTCCAAGAATTTTAGCAGGTTTACTTCAAAGGTCAAAGGTCAATTGTTTTTATAGCGCGCTTTAAAATAAACAAGGTTTGTCCCAAAGGCCTTTATAGCAAGCATAAAAACAAACTTTCCAAAAGAATTTCAGAAAACACATTACATGTGGTCATAGAAACAGACTGACAAACAGGAATACATGCAAAAACAAAGTTACACACACACACACACACACACAAATGAAGGTTCCAATTAAGCGAGGCAAAATGCAAATCAAGTGAGTGAAGGCAAGTGAATAAAAATGTGTCAGGCCGTTTTTCAAGGCATGCTGCATTTCTAATATGTATTGGAAGGATATTCCAGAGTCTTGTTGCTGCTTCGGAGAGAGAGAAGGTCCCGTCTCTTAACAGTTTACGACGTGTATATGTGGGATGGTAAATAGAGGATCTGAGGGTTCTGGCTGTACTGTATGGAGATACAAGTTCTGTAATATAGGTTGGAGTCAGGTTGGACACAAACAGAAGGGACGGATGGGAAGCCAGTGCAGTGATGCTTGGTTGTGATATTTTCAGCCTGATGGAAGTCTGGCTGTGGCAATCTGGACAGAGTTGTAATCTATCTATGTATGGAAGCCTGGTTGATACCAATAATACATTTACAGTAATCAAGTCTAGATGATATCATGTGCGTCTCCGAAGACTAAAAGGGTTCAGAAAAAGTTGACATGAATTATCACTTGAGTGATGTCATTTAGGGTTGAAGACGGGGTTTGCTATGTTTACATGATAACAACTTTCAAAGTGCATAAGCTGCTATTCATCTTTAGGTTATATCTTCTACTGATGTAAGAGTTACACCTACATCTCAGACCAAACTGGTCAAGATGTATTGTGGAAAATTAAGGAAAATGACCCGGCAATTTAAAACCCTGCCTCCAAACACTTTTAGTGATCAGTTCAAATTATTGTGGAGAGGATTTTTTTAAATTCTAAGTGTCATATTATTTAAAGATTATGGAGGTAGGGTGTTACATGTTTTAAGGAAAGGAGAGAGTCTCAAGAAAATGTTAATAATGCCGGGAGGGTCATCCTTCCCTTCGCTCCCCACCCCATCATTTTTTGGCTGAGCTCCATATTTCTCCTGCTGGAGTCTCTGTTCTGGTATACTTCAGTGTTGTCTACCCTGGAGCTCAACACCTCGACTGTGCATGTTCTCCATCCCCAACCCCTTTTTCTTTCTCTCTCACTCTGTTTCCTGGCCCTGTGTGTGTGACCGGGCACATCCAGGCACTGGGGGTTGAGTTATTAATGCCCGAGGAGGCAGAGAGATGATTTCATTGCGTATTCAGGTGTGGGGATGGATGGCTTTCAGAGGCAGCCAGGGGAGTGCTGGAGAGGAGAGCCTCTGCGGAGAATAAATATACCTGTCTCTGCTGCTGATGCATCGCTCCACACTCACTGCAATGCAAATCAAACCACTCCAGCCCCCCTAACTGCCTTCTGTATTTTCAAAGATTCCTACCTGGACCCCCCACCACCGGGTGCTCAGACCCCCACCCCCCACCCCCCCACATACACTCAGATGAGGCATTCAGGCATGCTGACTTCTCAGGGCACAGTTTGATTCCCATTTGTTGATCATAAGACAGGCATCCGTGCCTCATCATCACACTACATTTCCCAGGTGACTTCACAGGTTCAGGTGTTCATTAGCCATCCTGACTGCCACGTAATTAAGGGCAGATGCTGCAACGTTAAAGTGAAGGTTGTGGATGGATACCTGGCATTGACATCAGCTTTAACATGTTTTTTTTTTGCAATAAATGAGACACTGGTTTGAAGTGTTTTGGTCTCCGTCTTTATATTGGATGCTTTTTCTGTTGTTTCTTTGTCAATTTTAGAAAATAACAAAAGTGTGTGTGTGTGTGTGTGTGTGTGTGTGTGTGTGTGTGTGTGTGTGTGTGTGTGTGTGTGTGTGTGTGTGTGTGTGTGTGTGTGTGTGTGTGTGTGTGTGTGTGTGTGTGTGTGTGTGTGTGTGTGTGTGTGTGTGTGTGTGTGTTCATCACTTGTTTCCTCACTGTGTCTGATTATTTATTTTCCACTGACGCTGAATGTGATACTTTCCTGTTCAATGCCAACTTCTAGCAGCCAAGGAAAACAAGACCAAGGACAATTTATTTTATTTAACAGCTAAACATTTTATTTTGAATTGTTATCAAAGAATGGTTTCAATAGAAATGCCTCTCTTTGCTTTCTTGCAAGTTTAGAAGATTAATACCAGTCATATTTTTCTGCTAACAAGCAAACATTAAGTGCAACTCTTCCTGCTTATAATATTGGGTGTGTAATTGTTTTCAAGTTAGCAAGGAGCCTTCCTTGTCTCCTAGAGATGAAATTTGCTACAGGGAATTTATTTGGACAAATATTTGGAAAATATGAAAGGAGACTAGAAACACTTTTGTATGTATAATTAAGTTAGTTTGGTTGTGTTTAGTACACAAAATGTCAGAAGTGACTTGAGACATACAATCTTTTTTTAAATTAAAAAATAAACATGTGTTTATATTTATCAATGTTTCCTGACTTTTATCAGTGCTTCTTCTCAAACACAGACTGGAGTGTGGATTCAAAGTGTCCACTCTGGTGACACAGTCCTGCACTCTGTATACTTGCCAACTACAAAAGTCAAACCTTTGAATCGAACGATTGAATCGTTTACGACACACAACCAAAGCTCAAGATTCATTTGTTCACATTTTAAGGTCCGATTGTCGGGCACGACCAGAGAGCTCACAGTACGAGTTACATTGGGATGGAGCGTTGACAATCATCAGTCAAGTTTCCTTTGAAAACTCGCAAAGACAAAAGTTAGATCAGTTAGATAAGTCAGATCTCCGTGTATTTCAGTTTTCTCATTTTTAATACAAACACGAAAATCATCCGACCAATTGGCCATCATGGCCCCCTGTACACTACATGACAAACAATGTCATTCAGGCTGAAATTCAGTCTGAAATAGTTCAGTGTACGATAGACTTTAGATGCTGTCACCTTTTTTCTTTGTCATTCAAGCAAAATTACTATTCCAAAGTCACTGGTATTAATTTGAATATAATTCATCTGTCTGTCTGAGAGAGAGACCCCTAACTTTCTCCAAACTCTCTCTGTTTCATTTTCCTGTCAAAGTGTGTTGACTTTTGAAATGCTAGTTTTACCTGACATGTTTGCACTTGTCTTTATTTTCTTTTTAAAGTTTTTTCCACTCACAGTCCCTGCATCTTCCTCAGGTCCTGGATCTGACAGCACCAAAGCCATTTTACCAGCACTTGGCACTAATGACTAATTCGTCTTTGGTTGTATAATGACGGTTAGCAAACAGCTTTCAGATAAGTGCTGAATTACAATCAGGCATTGGTAAAACTAATAATAACTACTAATATTCACTTTGCACGAACACTTTGCTTTTTCATGAATTAATCACTATACAAATATTCTAGAGTCATGAGCCCTCCCTGATTTAAACTTAGTATTCCACTAGCTTCCACTAACAGTTGGAGTCGACTGACAGTGACGCAGAAACCAGATGATGAAACGTTCTGCACTCGTCACTTTCACACTCAGTTCTGAATGTTGGTAGTTTGATAAGAACATACACAGTGTGACTTTATTTGTTTCTTGACACGAGAGGCTTAGCTACCCTCTTAAAACAATCTCTTTCATACATTGTGAACAGTGCTGCAAATCAGTGAACTCCATTTTATTGCAAGATTTTATATATTAAAGGCATGTTGTGATGAAACATTAGTATCAAACTTGCTGTATTAACCAAAACAGACAGAAATATTGTCTCAATTAGTTACTTTCACATAAAATCAAGTCAATGGCTTATGATATATGTTATATTTATTTACACACCTCATGTTGCATGTCATTTATATTTTGACATTTTAAATTCTATTCCAGCTCTGGGCTCCACACCGCATGGTAAAGATAGTTTCTGTTTATGCTTCCAGTGACCATTTTCAAGAGTTCTAGAAATACTGCTCACTCGCATACAACAGGACGTCACAATTATATCACTTTAGTTAATGCGCACCACTCTTAACACATCCACCTCTTTGTGATCTCTCCGAGTGCTTCACATAACAAGTTGGTACTCAAACAAGTACCACTAATTTACAGTCTGGACAGCTCTCGCCTGTGGTGTTAAGACTGCTGTTTCAGTCTGTTCGCTCACTGTGCTGAATCTTTGCGAAGATTAGCGGCAGTGTTTCACATCACATGAATGCTTTTCAATGACAGATCATGGTTTTCTTTGAAATGTTACAAAATACAAAAAGTGAACATTTTCAGATTGTGCTCCGGCGACGGTTCACTCCCTGACTGTGGCTCTAATTTGAAATGTCGCCTTACGTATTGTTGATACTGTGAGGAAGGGCTGGGCCGCTTGTTTAAATTCTCTGTTTGATTTAATCAAGTGGAAAGTTGTCAAAGTGGAAGCACCTTAAATAAGCTTCCTCCAGCGTCCTTATGCTTAAAACATATGCAAATAGAGGGGCTAAGCAAAGACTTTGACAGTGTTCATGGTGCATAGCTGACACTCTAATTAGATAGCAAGGAAGGGGATTATACAAGTAAACAGAGGAAGAGATACCAAATCTAACACACAGGGCAACATGTGACTCTAAAACTGATAGAAGAGCAACCCACTTGATTAACTGCACAAATAAAACCAGGGAGCATGCTCTGTTTTTATGTTTGCTTCTGACTGAGGTGGCAAATTGGGCTGTCTCATAAACAAGTAGCTTCCTTCCTTTATGTCCTTATGAAGTCAAAGAGAAGCACTGCTCATCACTTTCACTGTGTACATCTGAATACATTTGGGTTGGCTATAAAATCAAGGAGGTTGTGTATTGATATATGGATGAATATAAGTCACTGTAAACAAACATGAAATGAGTGTTAAATGGCAAAACTCCTTAAACTGAGTGTATAAATCCCCCCTCCATCATCATCCTTCATCTTCTTCGTCTTCAGGAAGAGACACGGCGTGTTCCTTCCTAAGGCCAACAATGTACGATCAACATGCATCAAAGCCATCCTCATAAATCAGAGACATGGATGGGCATAGCTACAGACAGACTTTGCAAACACATTTCATAACCGTTGAAGATTCATAATGTTTTTGAGTTTGTTCGCCTCTAAAAGAATAAAGTAGCCAATCAATTTTGAGCTTTTGCCTGTAAACATGTTGGCTTAACTGGATGGAAATCCCAAGAAATTAATAATAGAATGATGCTTTTGGGTTAACTGTTAATATCTAAAGATCATCATCAAATTTCTCTCAAACATACCTGGCAAAGACTTTTTTTTTTCTTTTGGAAAAAGAAGTAACAAAGTAGAACAACACAAAAATGTTCCTGTAAAATATTACAAGATTTCATAAAGCTTAGGTTTTTTTGTTTTGTTTTGTAAAACTCTGAATCTATTTATTTGAAAAACTGAAGAGATTCATTCAGTTTTCTTTTTGGGGCACTGGTGTTGCAGTGGGTAGTGCGCGCGCCCCATCTATGGAAGCTTTGCTCCTCCAAGCGGGCCGGCCCAGGTTCGAATCCCAACTGTGGCTCCTTTCCTGCATGTCATTCCCTACTCTCTCTCTCCCTGATTTCTTTTTTTTCTTTTTTGTCTTTTTTTGAAGATTATTTTTTTTATTCCTTCCTACTTGTGAGGCTTTTGTCTTCCCATCACATTGTTTATGTCTGCATGTATAATTTGCCTGTTGTAAATTGCAAATATATATATATATAAAAAAAGATTTAATGACAACTTTATTGCATAGAGCCAACAACCCCTCACATTGGATGGCTAACAACAACAAAAACGGAACATTTCTTGACCTCCGCTACTAAATCTTGGCAGTATCTGACTTTGCTTTGGTCATTGCACTAAATGGTGTAATTATTCAGGTTAAAAGAAATGGCTGCTGACTCCCCCTCACACCTATTGGTCCATGCTGGAGGAGGTGAGAGGCGGAGTGTTTGGTCATGATGGATGAGCTTGATCTCTCCCACTGTGCTGTAAGGAGATGACATTCCCCGAGCAGTGCTGGTTTGCTTCTTCTGCACAGTGAGACTTGAGTGGGGAGGAGTCTGCAGGCTTCATTTAGCGAAGCAGCGGGGAATAATATAGTGGCAGTGTTTGGATGTGTCAGGTCCCATATCTCTGGCTGTTCTATTAGAAATAGACCCCAGTGCGGGACAATTAACCCCTGGCCTCAGCAGCAGATCTGTGCAGTAAGAGCCCAGCACGGGGCAATAAATCAAACCCAGAGGGAGAAACACACACTCCCTCCTCTGCTGTGGCTATCACCCAGCAGAGCCAGCTTACAGGTTGGTAGATATTCACTGTGTTATCGTATAATCACTAGAGGTGCAGGATCGAGGTAATAGGTTGGCTGTGGGCAAAGATACCCCGAGTACTGCAGTGAACAAACGGTGTGGAGAAAGTTCATCCCCGTTGGACCAACTTTTAAACCAAAGATCAACCACATGCTCATCTTCCTTAGTATCTCATGCTGCCTCCTGCCGAGGTGCAAATACATTTCTGTAACAGCAGGCAAGGGTAAAGGTTTTATTTACCGAGATGACATGTTGGTGGTTGTCAAAAAGCACAGCAGGAGCCAATCCTCTACAAGTCTCAGCTTGGTTTGAGGGAAGGATATGATCACTTTTTGACCTTTTTGACTCCTTGGAACCAAATTGGGAGCTCAAAGGTGGTAAGCAAAGTTGAACATTGTGCAGTTAAAGAAATCTATATGGAGGCCAACTGGAAAATGGCATAAACCAGCTTGAGTTTCAACTAAAATGTGTTTGTAACATTGAGTACATAACCCTCAAATAACAGAGGTTGGAATTAGAATTGAATGATTGGTCTTTTACATGTTCAGGTTCAGGTGACTTTATTTGTACCTGTTGGCAGGAATATCTATCCTATTTAATCTTAATTTTATTCATTACATTACATTAGTGCAAAATTTAAACACAGATTAGAAACAATAGCATTATTTGTCACATTTTCAAAAATGTTGTTCCTAGCTAAAAAAAAAAAAAGTTGTATTCCTGAGACTTTGCATTAAATCATTTTACTGTCAAAACCTATATCTATTCTCTTTCATTTATTTTTGTGTCTAAGATTGTTAATTCTGGTTGGTGTTTCTGTTTTGGATTTTGAAAATTTCAAAAAACAGAGAATCGAAAAAGACCAAATACTTTGACGTTTCTGTTGTATCTTTCATCACTAGAAGTACACTGATTTACACAAAGATGTTTGCATGCAGTGAAAATCTATTATTCACACTGCCCATATACCTTTGTTTAGCCTCTAAACTAAAAAAGAAAAAAAAATCAAGTCCAACAATGGCAGTACCCTGTTAGTTACTGAAAGCTGTGGCTATCTTCTGCATCAGTAGTAAAAGAGAGAATTATAAATCCTCTCCGCAGTGAGACCGGCTGTTTTTTTGTCTGCAGGCCGTCATATTGAGACAATTTGTTTAATGGCAGATTAGAGAAAAGAATGAGTGGTGATCAAGCTGTAGACCACAGGGGTCACCTTCAGGAGTGGCTTGTGGTTATTCCTATCATTAGCATGTCACATCTCATGCTGTCCTACTCCAATGATTACTGACACAGGCTCTGGTCTTATGACGGGGCTGTTCAAACTGCCCACTGTTTCACTGTAATTCTCTCACCCATGGACTAATGTAAAATATGGCAACAGATGCAGAGAGCAGCGACTGCAGCACATTATTCAGGAACCAAGAGCCATTAAAGCCATAGCTATTAAATATAATTTGAAAAATTGGCTTTTGGGCGCATGGAATAGCAGGTTGTGAGGTATTACAATAATTACTACATTCCCCAGGGAATCAGCTTCTCCAAAATGTTATCACTGTTTGTATGCTTTTGTGGATTGGTTTTGGGGTATGTCTTGTTTGTGAATGTTTTATGGGATTGGGTAATCCTCCTTAGGTGCCGGGCAAGCACTGTTTTACCCAGGGTTATTGTGGGTCTGAAGTAATTATAGCTCATTGCTTGACTTGTTTGAGAGAAAATGTGAATATTTGAACACATTTCATTTGTGTGACATCAAATATGGACCGCACATCCAAGCTTTTGGACTTTGACAATTCAATTCACGATGGTGCTCATAGTCACAGTTAATGCCTTGTATTTTATGATGCAGTTAGAAGCATTTTGTTTACCATAATCATGTGTTCACATATTGTTGAGATTTTTATTCTGAGTTAGCTTCTACTACACACAATCTGTTGTCGATGTATTGCACTATGTTTTGTATGATTCTCACCTGAAAACAAAATGACCTCTTGCTTTTATATTCATGTTTATGCATGGGCACAATTGCAAAGAGTGGAATATGTGTGTGGGAGGTCCACACATTACCAGTGTGACTGTTCAAGGGTTGCTTTATTCATCTTTTTTTCTGTGCAGCCAGAGCTGAGTGGCATCAGATCAAATGTATGACTCATGGGAAACATCGGTTGTAGCCGCATTGCAAAGCCACATTAGCTTGTCAGGGTGAATTGTTCTTTTTAAAAAGTAAAGTCAGGTCGTTGCTCTGCTCTAAGGGAGTACAGGGAGGAGGTCAGCGTGGCTGCAGAGCACTTTTCATTGTGGCTGGCTGCTGGGTTTGGCAGTAGTTCAAGTTTACATTCAGTGAATATCAGAGACATTTTAAGGTTGTAAATATTTGCTCTTAAAACCAAACTTTCTTACCATGTTTGCTGCAACTGTTTTATAATTTATTCCCTCTTTTTTTCAGCAGCAGGCTGCACGTTTGAAGAGGATTCAGATCCCAACCTGTGTGACTTCGCCCAGGGGGAGGAGGATGACTTTGACTGGCTGCTGTTTCGGACGTACAGCTCACCTTACACCAGCTCTGACCTCCTGCGGGGTAAGTGCTCCTTCCTCCTACTGCTCTAATGTGGATCTGCATAAAATCTTACACTGAAACACAGAAAGTCCATGCTGCACAGACTCAGTAGCCGTTCTTTTGTGGCATCCCTACAGTTGTTGTCTGCTACTGTTTCTTTTAAATGTATTAAATAGTTTTCTGTACGAAGCAGTGAGGCAGGCGTATCATAAAAGTGCGACTGTGTGAACCAGCCTTTATATGTCCAGCCTCCATTATGCATCAGCTTTAATGAAGACCCCAGATTTGCCTGCTTCCCGCTTACCCCAAGGATAATTTTATGTTAACCAGCCTCACAGGACTAATGGAAACCAGCATTTTCCTGCCATCATCCTCTCTACTGCTGGTTGCCAGAGGGAGATGGCATGCATAGTTTATAAGGCGCTCCTCCGTCTCTGCATTAACAAATACCTACAGGGATCTGACAAAGAGAAGAGTGCTGTTTCAGCTTCTCAGCAGAAACACCAGTGGCAGCAGTGGGCTCTCTGCTGGCGTACTGCTACACTGGAAACTTAGAGTATGATTAAGGAGCAGACCAACCAATCAATCAGATAAGGTAATATGGACAAGACCATTCCATGAAAACATATTATCGTGATCATGAGAGGGACAAATAACTAAGAAAACGTTACAAGCTTGGAATAAAGATCAGATTTTATTTGACAGTCTATAAAAAAGATTCATTAAAAGGAACATATTTAAAGATGACGATGTAGGGGAAATACTTGGCAGCTTCAGAAAGTACTTCATCCTGTTACAAAAGGTATCCTCTCTTGTATTCCTGTAAAATGTTCTAAACTGTCCTGCAGGGATAAATGCTGTTATTTTTTAAAAGCTGCATAGTTGTGATTTTGATTCATGGGAACAAATCTCCTTCCTGTCCCCAGGCGTCTTTCAATATAAAAGTGAAATAAATCCCAAATTTCATCCTAAACTTTCAACCTGCACCCCGTTCACCTTCACGTCATCGGCATTCTGGGGAGAATCCGCCTGCAGCCAACTGCCAATTCTCGGCAGGCGATGTGATAATTAATATTTTTCCCTCTGGGTTTAATTAAAACTTCCTGCCATGGCATTTAAAGCGATTGGGGGCCTCCAGTGGAGCAGAGTAGCACAGGTGGAGTGAGGCAGGTACTGTAACCTGCGCATGATGAGACGGCTCAATCGATTAGCTCTGAGAACCAGGAGACAAATTTAGTCTAATTTATGATCTGCTCATCCTTCAGCTCTGCAGTAAAAGCAGTGTAATGCTCATGTTCTTCATGTGATTGGTGGCCTTACATATTGACAACACTGAGCCTTCGTTAGTCGCACCATGGCATTTTCACTGACACAGGAAATGTTTTCTTTCTTGTCTTTTTTTTCCCTTCTTACTCTCTGAATTAATCCCCCTCCATTGACTTCTAAACATGTCTCACATTAGGCAGCCAAGGTGGGGGGATAACAAGAGTTTACGAGATAAGGCTATTTACATTGGACCAGTATTAACTTTGCGAGGCTGAGAAACTGGTGTCGAGGGAAGATTAGTAAACACAGCTGAGATAGCAGAAGCTTGTGGCTCCCTGGAGAAATTACAGACCGCCGCTCCCATGAAAGAGAAAAGAGTCTTACAAAAAAAAAAAGGACGATAAAATGTGGTGAGATCTTAATAAGAATGTCCCATTTTTATCACTCTCGTCTTTATTTTGAATTAGGTGTGAGATGCCTGGTTGCAATTGATAATCTTGCTGTTTTAATGAACAAGTTCAGCTTGCAGGATGACGACCTTGTAAAAAAATATGGGTGTGCATGTCAAGTGTACCCCCATTTTCTGAAAGGCAGATGTATCAGGTTGTACTATCCTTTCCAAAGTATCAGTCTGGCCCGAAATGAAAAATCCATTGAAAACCTCTTAAAGCTTTAAAGAAAGATGATTATAATATATCTCACTTTCCTTGTCCACCTTGTAAAGCATTGTAGTCCACCAATTCTTATCAACGACAGGTTAAACGTGGATCTTTAGCTGAAATACAATGGAGATTTAAAGGAGCCTTTTCTGTTTTTTGACATGAACAGTTCAGGAGAAACCAAAACTAATCTGTTTCTTATACTTGCTACAAACATGAATACAACAGAGTGGGCTATTTAAGTATGTGTCTTAACTCTTTTTAAATAACTGGGAAAAGATGGCAGATTACTTGCATAAAAGAATCAACACATTTATAGGTGGATATTAGGTGGTTTCCACTCACATAAATCACTTATTAACCTGCCCTTTTATTACACTGGTGTATAAAGTAGGCATAGTGATCATCTGCTGAGTGATTGGCTGTTAAAAAGAGCAACTGTTACGCCCCACCATAAGGCGGCTCTATGGGGATAACAACAAACCACACATTGACCCTGGAAAATACCTAAAACACCTTAACAAAGTCAAACCAGTGGATTAATTAACAGGCAAACGAAATGATTAAACAAAGGTCACCTTAAAGCTAACGAAACTAACACAGCAACACACAGTCCCTGCACAGCAGTCCCAACTCACAGAGGCCGCTCCTTCCTGAAGCCAGTGCTGGCCTTTTAAGCACTGAGCCAGGTTGAGTCATTAACAGCTTCACCTGGGCAGAGCTGAAGACAACAGGAAGTGGAGAAGGAACAAACAGCATAGGGAAACATACAGCCGTCACAAAAACTAAGAATCTTTTCAAGGACCTGAATTCAAACAATTACAAGGTTAACAAAACTCCATTTTAAGGTTGTATAGTTTTCTTGAGTGGCTAAGAAGAAAAGTGAAACACTTACATTTCTCTGAATTCTTTGACACCATGACCTGAAAAAGAAAAAGAAAAAAACGAGTGCCTTGGTTACCCACAATGTAGCTTGAAGGCTAACAGTATTGTCTTGAATTCAGATGTCTCATACTAAAAACCTTCTAGCCACAAGTTGATAAAGCAGAGATGAGTTCCAGAGGTCTGGTAAGCTCGTTTTTCTTTTGTAAATAAATCACCCCAAATCCATTTGCTAACTTTAGCCTTTAGCCCCAAATGACACTGACTGCAGTGAATATTATCAGATTGTATGAAGCTCCTTCTGACATCACAAAAGGCTTTATACAAGTATTTTCACACGCTTTTACTTCCCAAGACCTCTAAAAGACTTTGATGTATAAAATATTTTGCTTGCAACCACTCATTAGGGTTCAGTGACTGTCGTAGGAGCTACTAAAAGAACCCCATCTCAACTCTGTGTGTGCGAGGTGTTTGTTTCTGCCACAACTCTCGCTCTCTTATCTACCTCAGCAGACAAAAAAATGTCTCTTAGATGTGCTGAAATTGAGGCTTTAGTTTCTAGCTGAGTCATACAGAAGTGTTCTGACAGTTCTGAAATATAGTGGTGAAATATGCCACTGCTTCTTTATCACTATGTGCTGCATGCTAATCTCCAAATCCCCCCCTCTCCCTATCTCAAAATGTTTCCTATGCTGTCCAGTGGCACACATACGGTGAAGGTAACTTCCACAAAGAGGCTCTGCTGCAGGCTTGTGTATTTGTACATCATTTTTCAACAAGCTACAAGGTGAATTGATTGGTTGTTTTATTAGATATGAGCACAATAGATACTTTAATAAATGTCCTTAGACTTGAATGTACTCTAAAGCTTGATGGGACCTCGTGTCTCCGAAAGGTTAAGCCTTACATGAAGAATTGCTTTGAGCATTATCTTGGGGTCAGAGCCTGGTCATTGGGCACATATTGTAGCAGCAGGCTCAATGTAATGACCTTAACAAAGCTAATTCATACAGTGAAAACACACAGTCCTCCATCTGTATCCGTTCCTCTACCGGTTTTTCTGTGGAGGACAATGTCATATCTTCTGGCCTTTATTATCCGTCACCTCTCGCCCCTGCCTGGCCCCAGGCGCACACACCACAGAGCCACTGCCTGTCAGTGCTTGTGTGTCATGGACAGGACCTCGAGATTCATCTGCGTCTGTGAAAGGACGAGGCAGAGCGAGGAGACAGATACATCTGCTGTAGGAGTGTGTTGTTATCAGAGCTGACCAGCCGTCCTCACCGGTTTAATACCCTATTACACTGCCCTCCTTCACCTTTCACGGCCACAAGTCTACTTTACTTCGTATAAAATATATCACCCCCATTTTAAAGGTCTCGATATATAGTTCTATTGTAGGTTCCAAAAGGTTACTACCGCTCTTATAAGGTTTTTAGATGGATATTCTTGCAGATGTGCTGCTTGAAACTCAGCAGATACTTTTTAATAAAGAGCTTAGTGCTTTCAAATAAACTCTGTGTTACTCAAGACAAATACATAAAGACTTATAAAAACAGATATTTAATTTATAGGCTGTATTAAAATACAAGTGAGACAGAGAAAAGTCAACCTCTGTTTAAAGTTGCTCATGCATTTTTCTATAGAAACAATGACATGTTATTTGCTAAATTTATATATTAGACATTAATTTGTACACAATTATATATATACACCTATGCACACTGACACACACACACACACACACACACACACACACACACACACACACACACACACACACACACAGTTATAGATTTAGTATAGGGGGCTCCAAGGAAAACATGTTGAACCACTGTTAAAGGACATTTGCTTGTAGACAAGTTTTTTCAGAAAGCTGTCCCTCTGTTTCTAAAGGGGTTAGGTATATTTCTGTAATTCAGATTCAGAAAATAGAAGAAAAAATAAACTGGTGAGGATTTGAAAGGCGAGCAGATATATGGAGCCTGAAGTCATGGTTGAGTAAATCTTAATAAAAAGTGATGCAACGGCTTAAGCAGTGTATCAGCTTTAACAGGCTTGGCTTCAAGGATAAAACTGTGGGATGAGGAACAAAATAACAAATGAAAGAAAATGGCTTGTTGTTTATTTTCAGGGATAGTACCACATCTTTTGTACATGAATAGAGGTTGAAGAGAGAGCGAGAGAGAGAGATAGTGTATTATTTTTTTTGTGTGTGTGTGTGTGTGTGTGTGTGTGTGTGTGTGTGTGTGTGTGTGTGTGTGTGTGTGTGTGTGTGTGTGTGTGTGTGTGTGTGTGTGTGTGTGTGTGTGTGTGTGTGTGTGTGTGTGTGTGTGTGTGTGCGCGTGTGTGTGCAAGCCAAATGATCCACCCACTGATTCCTCTAATCAACACACCTTCAGTGAGAGAGGGAGGAACTAATTAGTGAAATAAGCAGCTGGAGTATTGGGTTGGAATGAAAACCTACAGAGGACCGGACACCAGCCGCTCACAGGGATAATAACTTATGACTCATTACTTCTAGACAAAGAAGATCATATTTATTGATCACTGATGTGTAATATAAATGTCTGAAAGCTCTTTCTCCTATTAAAGCACTACTGAATTACCTTTCAACTCATAGAAGCATTAAAATCAAACAAATTAAATGAATTGTTATCCAGGGAAGTGTACTAGGCTCCCTTTATGTTTATTCAATAAGGTAAAGAGGAGTCGTTTATGTGAATGATGGAGATCTTTTGTTTCCAGAGCAGACATAGTGATTCTAACTGAAGTTTACTCTGTGACTGCTTATTTTTTTCTCTGTTTCTGCCCCCCTACACACATACTGTACACACACACACACACACACACACACACACACACACACACACACACACACACATAGGTAGGTATGGTAATGCAGCCCCCTTTTGGCTGTTTCTGTCTAATTAGTGTCGCTTTAGAGGGACTGCTAGAGTGCTTTTATCTGTGAGGTTGCCGGTTTAACAACATAATTGAGGCTCCGGAAGCACACTCGGGATGGTAGCCAAATAGAGGTACTGGGTGAATCACCTTAACTCAGGTGAGATGAAGTGGCATGGTCACTTGAAGCATAAGAGTTCGGCTCATTAAAAAGGCCAGGCGGGTGACAACTGCAACATAGCTGCAGCTTAATTCATCTTGGCTGCATAAATAAGGACTTTTCTTTTTTCCTCGCATATAATTGGACCCATTTGACAAACTTAAGCAGATGGAGATTTATTGTTTATCTCACTCTTTAAGCTTTATCAGCACAGTTTGTAGAGGAATGAATAGTAAAGCTTGCTGACCTGCAGGGTTATACCATTATGAAGTCTAGCTTTTCTCATATTTTTCTGTTGGGTTTTTGTAAGTGATTTTTTCAAATGTTTTATTGATTTCCATTTGCTTAAAATAATGAATATTTGTGACTGGAGTCTACATGCCAAGCAGTCATGGCTTTGTGTGACGCTCATAAGGAACAGTGCCTTGGATTTTAGATTTGAAGGTCAATATCCTAACATGCTCACATTGACATACTGAAATGCTGATGACGAGTTTGTTTTTCAATAGTTTAGATTTGTTAAAGTGATTTCATTAGCTAATTATTCAATTCAAATTCAAACACCTTTTTTAACCCGTTAGGAACTTCAATGAGCACAGCTCCCATGAATGAAAGCACAGTACAAAAACAAACCCTGCACACACACACACACACCACACACCACACACACACACACACACACACACACACATCACATTCAACATCCAAAGTGCAATTGAAGAGTCGAAGAGAGTGAGTGAAGCTCGAAGCTATAAGAAATGATGCGTGACAGATTAGCAATATAATATTAAAAATTCTAATATGGCTTACAATGAATAACCATTCAAGTGAACTTGTGATTAAAAGCATGATACATATAGGTCATGAATAATGTTATGAAAGGTCAAAAAGAGTGGTGGTCAAAAAAAAACCCAGATCAGCCATTCATGAGTCTGATGGATGTGGGTGCAAAGCTTGACATCATGCTCTCTTAATCCCGAAGGGGAGCGTACAGTACCTGTGGCCTGAGGGCTGAAGGTTGTGTGTGTGTGTGTGTGTGTGTGTGTGTGTGTGTGTGTGTGTGTGTGTGTGTGTGTGCGCGTGTGCGTGCGTGCGTGCGTGTGTGTGCGTGCTGTCCATCTAGTTTTGTCCTCCTGTTGTAAATGCTGATTAGTGGTTCCTGCTGCTGTCTGATTATTTTACTGATTATTGTTATGATACCGTTTAATGGATTGCGATGAATGTTCGACAGGGACCCAAATCAGGTGTTATTAAACGTTCAAACTGATTACAAAAAAAAAAAATTGTAAAACACAATCAGGACTGATTGGTGGACTTGAAATTTGTAGAGTATTCTGAGAAAGAAGAGGCGCTGCTTTCACTTGGAGAAGATGGATTCACTGTTTAGTTGGAAGGTAGAGCCTGAGATCAATTGTTGTCCCGAGGTATCTGTATGAGTCAACCCTCTCTATAGGCTGCTTGTTGACTGATGGACTAATTAGCACCAAACCCTTGGTACAGCTGAGGCTAATGGGACTAAAATGTGTCTTATTTGTTGAAAAAACAAATTCTGGTACATATATTGATCAGATGATGGCACTAGATGAAGAGTCAGGAGATTTCAATATTAATACAATTCATGTGGAGAGAGAGACACCGAATGTACCGAATTAAATACGATGGTAATGCAATCAACATTTCTATGAAAAACACAAAGACAAGTTATTGCATTTTGAATGACATCAAATCCATTACAACGTGTGCAAAAAAAAATCCAATCAGAGTTTCAGTACGCTTTTATCTCCTAAAGTCCTCATTACCAACCATAAATAATAAATGTTTCTTATAGCTTCTAATGTGTTTACAGCCAATATTGAAGTGGGAAGTCTGTGTAAGCTCAGAGCACAGAGCTGTGGTCACAGAGATGGTTGCAAAACTCTCTGCAGTTTTGTATCATCTAATCCATCTAGGGCTCTGTGTTACATTCTTAGTAAGCAGAAGATTAACAGAGTTAAAAGTATCTTTGTGATCAAATGTGAACACTTGAATTAACTTTAAAGCCATTCCTGCTCCCACTGGCTTTGAACGTGTTCTCCAAATATTTGAAGTTTGCTTTCTTCTTCTCTTCTGTTCGTCACACACTCCCTCTTTGGTGATCATGAGGCTGGAATAAGCTTTGTATGTGTGCCTGGTGTGGATAGTTTTCAGTGTGTGTGTGTGTGTTTGGATATTTCCCAACCTCTGTGCACTCCACTACTCCCCTGTGTTCAACTTTGCTCCAGCTCTGTCTGAATGTTCACAGATCACAGGCTTCAGGGCCCTGGCAAGTTATGTGAAACCAGAACACACAGATTCCACATATTTCTAAAAATTCTGCTTGTATTTAGGTCTGCTTTCACTGTCTCAATACGCATGAATTAGAAATAAACGGAAAATGTTCACAAAAGTTCTGCGTTCACAATAACTCATTTATGATCCATTCTGTGCTGCGTTTGTTTCAATAGAAGGAAAAAGGCGTCTCAGATGTTTTTGACAGTACTCAAAACGCAGGCTGCTGAGCTGACAGAACAAGATGTATGCAGATTTGTTCATTAATTTAAAAAATGTTCACATTTTTGACAGCTCTCTATGCTCAGAGCAGAGCAGTGAGAGGCAGAAACAGAGATCCTCACTTATATTTCATACCATCAACCTTTTTCTTGCAATTAATCATCAACTGAACGACTCAGTATCATAAATTACATCGATTAATTATTACTCCGGCTTGAACACAGACTTTTCCTGAAAATATCAGCAATCCTTCACCATTTAGTGTCTCATTTCCTGTAAATGCTTGATGGATTACATGCACACACTGCAAAACACACACTGTGTGTGTGTGTGTGTGTGTGTGTGTGTGTGTGTGTGTGTGTGTGTGTGTGTGTCTAGAGTCAAAAATATCTCAGTACAATTTTTATAAAACAGTGAAAAATCCTATCACAATCAATCAAGGCCTAAAACTAAGGCCTGAATTGATTGTAATAGGAAGAAAATATGTGACTGGGGCAAGGAAATTTGACTTGTTAAGAGTCTTAAAGATCAGATCTACTTTCTAAATCTCAGTACCAGACACATGCTCATACTTGATTCTCTGCAGTGAATGGGCTTCACTGAACTGCTTTTCTGTACTTTAATGTACAATTTTTAGTTAATAATAAACCAATCACTTGATTCGAAGTAAGTTTGTACTTTGCTCTTTGTCAGCTGTGGCTTGAAGTAAAATAGGGTCCACAACAACGATATAGTGGCTGATTTGAATTTATTATATGATGTAAGAAAGGAGCTTTCAAATAGTGGGAAAGGGAGCCTTCTCTGAAAGCACAGAAAAACAGTTCTGTTATAAGATTTGTATCATTTGTATCTTGATTTGAAATATCTTTTTTTTTTTTTTTTAAAGAAAAACTTGTTTTTTTTAAGTTTTGAAAGACTTTTATTTTTTTAAAGCAACAATATGTAGGAACTTGGTTTAGTGTGCTTTGGCACCCACCGAAGGTCTCTGAGAGCAACTGCACTGTCATAAGACACACATTGAAATGTTACACCTCCCCCTCTTAAATAACGTGGATTTGTTTAAAATCAGATCGTGCAAAGCCGGCAAAGTCCTTGTGAGAAGCTAAACAAACAGGTCGGGTGACCGAGTTTCTCTCTATTTACCTTCACCCATCACCGCCCTCTTCCTCTTAGTCTCAGACCTCACAGAGATGTGATAACTGGCTTGTTTTCATAACTGAAGGCTACTGTGTGAACTAGTGCAGTGAAGCTGTATGCATTTCTCATGAGATGACCTTTTGCCTGCAATTATACCAAATTAATTGCAAATCTGAAATTAAAGTTTATCGAGGGATGTACGAATTGCAAAGCACAAAACCTACAGGGCTTGCCCTTTACACATGCTATGGTCGGGCTGTGGTGCAAAACTTACATCATATATCAACAGTTTGTGTCAGCGCAGAATGTAGTCTTGACTGTAAACTGTAAACAAACAAATGCAGAATTTACAACACAAATTCATGGATTACGGTCAAAAATGAGTTTCCTCAGAAGCACATTTGAAGATATGTAATTTAATAATAGTATAAATAATAATTAAATAATTGAAAAATATTAATGCGGCAATCTCTGGTGTTGAAATATGAAGACAATGTCAATTTGCTATAAATAAAAAGAATACAAAATATGCAGTTTGGCTCCGAAAGCCCTGGAAGACCCATTAACACTCATGTTAAACTGACCATTTTGACAGCAGAGATAACCATGATTACAGCCTTGGACAAAAACAAAGTTAGTATTGACAGCTCATGTCTTAAAAAATGCATAAATTTGAGTTTCTGAGTTGACTCAAAGGCAAGTCCATTGTAGCTTCAAAGACCCGCCTAAGCTCCACTTCTTTGCCTCGTTCCAGGTTTTAATTTGAAACAGCAACAACCTTCATTGGATTTCATAACGATGCTGCAGAAACTTATGGGTGATGTCCCTGAGAATACTACCATGTTTTATACAGTCTATGGTTTCAGTCTAAAACACTTCCTCAGTTTTTCAGACTATGATGACTTGGTGGTATCAACAAAATGGTTGTAAGATAAATGAATCAATAAGAACAGCAATAAAAGGGCATGGGAGGGGGGAGGAAAGGAGAATGAAGTGGTGCAGCAGTTCTTTAATAAAAAAGTGATTTCAAAACTTGAGTCATCCCGGTTTATTAATATTCTATACAGAAACAAGACGTCCTTATAACATTAAACTCATTTTGCAAAGAGATCACAGCGCTGCACTTCTTGCTGACTTGCTATATGAATGTCATTATTCTCCAGCATACGCTTTATTTTCATTGCCAGGTTGACTGCTCTTCTTAGGGGAAATAAGGTGTTGTAGCGTTCTCCTGTGGGAGTTAGAAGCTGCCGCCATCTGCTTAAAAATGCAGTGCCCTGTGTCCCTGTGGGACCCTTATTCATACTTCACAGGTCCCAGTGGGAGAACTGGTTACACCATCAAGGATTCACAAAAATAGCTTCAGTGTGCAACAGTTCCTAAAGAGCTCATATAAAGCATCCATATCGCCATTCAAGGGTACAAGTATGTTTGATCTATAGAAACAATTAGAAAGCTTTATTTCAAAGTGCACATTCAATTTTATATCGTTATTTTTTAATCACAAAATCTGTAAATTGTTTCCCTTTCACATCAAATGTTTATTTTCTGTTTAAACTTTGTCCCCCCCCCCCCCCCTTAAATAAAATGGCTGTTTTTTCCTTTCAGTTATCACTGTGGCTGAGTTAGAACCAGATGCACCATTTGAGACTGAAACAACATAATGTGCTTCAAGTGTTCCAACCATGATAGAGGTAGAAAGATCTAGATAATGGCAAAGACAAACACCGGTCAATCGGCATGCGTCGCATTTGTAAGCAGTGATTGATCCTCTGCTGTGAGTCGTAATGATTTCAGTGTGTTTCTCCTCAGATGTAGTGGGTGGCGATCCTTCATCCACGAGGGGCTCTGAGTGTAGGTTATTTCATCTCCATCTGCTGGAATAACATTGATTGGAGACGTAGGATCCTCTTGAGGTCCGATGTGGTTTCATTCTTACGATGGGCCGAGAGGGTCCTTCAGCGAATGAAGGTGTGGGAGCAAAACATTTTACCCCTCGTGTTCCCTCTTAATCTCTCCTCCATTCCTGTTCACACAGTTCCTCTCAGGTGTAATTTAATTCAGCAGTGTTACCATAATAACTCTTGTCGTGCACAACACCTCGTCGGTAATTGATATGTAGGCCCGGCTTCTGGGTGGAGCCATTTGCATTAAATTGTGTTAACTGATATGATAATGAATGTGAAAGGCCTGATGCAAGCAGAATGACTATCTAGAGATGGATGGCTACTTGAATTACACACAATAAGTAATATATTATATCAAGTCTCAGGGGAGCTCTGCTCCATCTGCATTTGCTGCCTGTCTTTTGCAGCCTGGATATAAATAGCTTGCATCACATCTGTCAGCTCGTATCATCTCCATTCTCCGTACTTTATTTAATATATGATGCACAGGAAGCCAAATATGTGGAAAACAATACTAGAAATGAAACTTAAAAAAAATGCGATTTGTTAGAATTTTTGTATTTTCTGCATGAGAGACGTACTAAAATGACAGACTGTGTGTTTATGTCTCCGTCTCGTCTGTGCCAATCTGTTCAGTATGTCCTCCATCTTTCTCAGACAGACTGCAGACATTAAGCTTCTCAGGCTTCACCCAACTTTGTAATTCTCTATTAACGCATATGAAAGGCTCTTTGCCACTCAAATGAGTTATTGCTTTATGAAAGGCTCGGCTGAAGACAGGACAGTAGACTTAAAGAAAGAGGAATCATCTGTGCACAGTCAATGACTTTTTATTTGATCTTTTTGTGTAAAACTTCACTCTTGAATCTCTTTAAAGTATTCAGATGGTGGATCCAGCAGCCTTTCAAAATAAGAGATATTCCCCTTTGTGGAGCTGTCTGCTTTTATGGCTTCTGTAGGATTACTATTCTGCATTTACTCCCTCCATCAAATCTCTCCAGTACCTCCTACCTTCAGACATATCGACTGCTATTATAGAGTGGGAATGGCATAAAAAGGCGACCGCCGTTCGCAGTTATGAACAAAATGTGGCTGCAGATGCCTCTGCGAGCCACAGCATGAAGCCTTCAATTACTCTGAAAAAAAAATTATGGAATATTTGTAGCATAACAGAAAAAACATCAGAGACTAGTCGATATGTCTCCGTCGTGGCATCACGGGCCCTGGCGTTGTGAGTGTTATTGTAATCAGAGGAAAGAGCATGTCCCTCTAAGGAACACTCCCAGGGTGTTACAGCTAATGACTGCTGGGGCTTCTCCACGAGGAGCTGTCTGACAGCGCTCGCTCACATTAATATCAGAAAATGAGAAAGAGGATAATGGCACACGCTGCAAATCAGTGCTGCAACAAAGCAACACGTGCATGAATGAAGCTGGCACGGGCACTTCAATGCACACCATGCATTCATATAGTAGGCTGACTTATGGGGTTGTATACAGGATTTAATTCATGTTAGGAAACATGAGAGTGCCTGCAGCTTCATTGCTTCCGTGTCTGTTTATGTGAGTTTTGAGGCAGAGCCATAAAGTGAAATCTGGAAGCTCTGCATCAGGTTTATTGTGACAGTACAATTATGAAGTTCCAGCTCCCACTGCTATGTGGGCCGCTTCTTATCACCTTGCTAAGGGCCCTCACTCTCTTAAGAGAGCGATCGAAAAAAGCCATAATCATAACTTCAGTGGAAAAACTCATATTCTTTTATATGCTCTGCTTGTAATGTTTTTCATTGCAGAGAAAACAGGGAATTTCAGAGTCCAACTTGTGGGAAACATAACCTTTCAAAGCTGTTCCTGTGAACGTGACTCCTACAGGGAGGGGACGCCGTTCTCCTCGCCGTCTGATGTGTTCTTTCTGAGGTGGCAGTCAATGGGCTGCGATACTCAGCTGGATGCCCCTCGCACAGCTTCAGAATGCTGCCACAAACAGCTGCGGGAATTGCACTGCGCTTAACCAAATTTATACTCGGCCTCTCTGGGAGAAGAGCAGCCGAAGATCACATGGACCTATTTTTACACAAACACACAGTGTCACACACTTTTTTATTTTATTTCACTGAGTTGCAGACTGTCCTCAAAGTGCACACTATTATTTGCTGCTATTTCTCTCTTTTTTCAAAATATTCCCGCCTAACTCTTCTGGTGTTATTTCACGTCTGGCTGTAGGATGTGGGATTGCAAATAAGCAATCTTGCAGCTCTGGTTGGTACACTTGTAAGTGTTGACTCACTCCGACTATAATCTCAGCTTCGATTCTCCAGAGAAGCCAGCTGTCTGTGGAGGGGCTCGGGCAGCAGAGAACCATAGTTACCCAAAACTTGAGCTCATGTCTGTAGGCGTGTGTGCCTCAGGGTGAGAGTGCTGATTTTGTTTAATTTACTTAGATATCTGCCTGTATGTCACTCACCAAACTCTTGTTCAACAGTGTGTAACTGCTCTGTGGACCTTCAGGTTCTCTGCAGTCAGATATCCCCTCTCTTTGCTTTTTTTTCTTCTTTTTGGAGAGCTACTGTTTCTCTCCTCCAAATACTGCGTCAAAAAGAAGTTCTTAAAAAAACACACACAGAAACAAAGTTGCTGCAGAATACAGCAGAGCCAATTAGAGCCTAATCTAACGATGCACAACAATTTCCACAATGCACTGGCCTATCTTTTTTAATTGAATTAGGAGGAGAGCAAAATAAAGCAGATATTCCCTCTGCATTTCTCCGAGCCTGATTACAGAGAGCAAACTCTGTTAGAGATTGCGGCGGCTGGGTCAGAGTCGTGCTATTTCCTGCTACGATTAGAGGGCCAGATAACCAAGATTTATTAGCCAAACAGCTCGACAATTAATTAGGAAGCGGGGCTGGACTAATCCTGTTTCCGCGGGTCGAACCTCCTTGCACTACTAAGAGGAGCAGAAGAACACTTCAAAGGCAGGGGGAATAAGGAAAGGTTGAAATTAGCTCCCCCATATATAAGAGAGGCTTCTTACAGAAGAGTTTGTTGCCTGTGTTTGTGAGTTTGCAAGTGTGTGAGCAGAAAATACAAATGCAAGAGTTATTATTAATATCTAACAATGTAAATATGGATGGACACATGATACAGGGTTGTTTACAGTGGCTGGCTGCAGCTGTAAATCTTCCCTCTGACATATTAAGCGTGAAGGTTTTAGCCCATTCCACAGTTCAAAGGCTCGTCTCTAATGCTGCTGGCTTTGCCCCCCCCTTCCCCCCTTCCCCCCTTCCCCCCCCATCCCCCCTGCCGCTCTGCTCGGCTTCATCTCATGGAGACCTCTCGCCCTGGGAGGCTTGGCAGGTCGCAACTCCGCACAGAAATGTACAGTCTGCTCCCTTTGTTCTGAGCACTCTTGGCATTTGGTCTCATAAGACCTCCGGCTCTTTAAACGCAACACACACCAGCAAGCAGATGGCTGGGAAGCTTCGTTTTGGTCATTAATGAGCCATCTACTGTGGGACTGGTGCTATTTGTCTTTTATTACAAAGTCACGCAAAGGCTGGGGCAGAACTTAGCCCAAGGAAAACTGGTATAGAGTGGATATTTAGAATATGGGAGTGAAAAGTGCTCGTAGATCATGGGTCGAATCACGACAGAGAGCAGTAAAAAAAAAGTGAGGGGCTGTGTTGTTGTGCAGTCAAAAATTATTATGCACTCAGTGGAAGTGAAGTGACACCTGATGATTTGGTTGTAAAACACTTGAGGAAAACTGGATGTGCTTTCATTATGACCCACAAAATTTGACGGGGGGTAAACAGGCACGTTTACAAAATCATTACTCTTCTAACTGGAAATGAGCACATGAGAATACAGGCAATCTCCATGTCGACATGACATCTGTGGAACATCAATACTGCAGGGTATTGCAAAACTTTGTATGGTAATGTTGTTTTTATTCCAAAGAAATAAAAAAAATCTCCAAGTGTAAATTTGTTTGGCATTTTCATGCAATTCTTTCATTTTCCAATTTAGCTTTGACAAAGAATCATTTTACCTTCAAAATGAGGCTGCAGAACCCTTTTTGTTCAAGTGACTTTGTTCTGAAAGCCTTCAATAGTACAGTAGTGCACACTTGATTTCATTTAGTTGGTATAACAATGAAGAAGGTCATACGGATTAATATGTTCATGTGCAATCAAATGAAATAGACGCATGTTTTAATGACTCTTGTTTGGTCAGCATGCTTGCCACACTGAACATTGGGGGATTATTTCTCTTCCATTTCTGTAAATATCCAGTTGTTAAGTTAGTATGAGCCTCCACCTCACAAATAGCGAATTAAATATTCATTACGAATCAGTATCTCATCTGTGCAGTTCCAAATACGACGGTTTACATTTCAATTTCTACCACAGAATGCAGACATGATTCAAAACTGTGTTCTGTCCAAAAAAGACATGTCTGCATGACATTTGCAAAATAGTACACACATGATGCAATGGCAAAATGTTGCATTTCAAGTGTAATTATTACTCATATTCAGCCATAAATTATAGATTGCATAGACGATGGTCTGATCAAAGTCCTGGAGAAGGCCTGGAAACGTATTTTTTAAGAGGATGGAAGTCTGCAGACAGACTTGGAAAATCTAAAAAGGGGAATATCACTTTTGAATAGAGCAGCTCTCATCTCTTAATAAGTGTCATGTTTGAAAGTGAGAAGGCACACACTGTGCTTAGCCACCTCCTCTGGATAAAGAGAGGTTAAAGACAGGTACATGTATGCCTCTGTGCACCTGTTCAAACCTGTGAATGTCAGCTCTTTATCGCTTAACAAAGTTATTTTCAAACCTCGCTCTTCTTGGCTAAGTTTACCTCTGAGTCAGATGGTGGATCCTTGGGTTTCCATCCATCTGGCGCTATTGTTGATTGCAGACAGACTGGCTGATGAGCGCAGCCTGCGCGTGGAGGCAGAAATAGGGCCGTGCGCTCAGAGGAGCTCCCTTTAGGCCGGGTCTTGGCAGGGCTTTGCAGAGCTGCTCTCTCGCAAACCTCTGAAAGCGAAGCACAGCAGTCTCCTCGGCTGTCTAATGGCCGTGCTTGGTTTGGCAGTTGACAGTTTCTGATCCTGAGATGAAGCCCTGGCAGACACCGAGAAGTGGAGTCTGAATTGTCCTTGGAGATTTCCGAACTGGGGGATTTTTTTGTGGGGGGGAGGGAAGAAAGGTTTTTGTCCTCTGTGATTTATTGATTATTTTAAAGAGAGCTTTGTAAAACTACAGTTCCTTTCTAGATGTGGTGGAGATGGATCAACAGTCTTAAAAATGATCATTTTGCAAAGGTTGCATGGGTTTCATCCCCTCATGACCAGCTGACAGCTGAAACTACCGACAATACAAGACACACATTACAGTCGTGTCCAGAAGATATCCCTTATTTCTCTGCGGGCCATTTCCAGCGACGAGCTGTATCATCAAAATAAAGGTTAAGTTAATAAATGTTTGTTTCACCATGCGATGAATATATACCCAGTCCAAGAGGCCAGTGCCATGCTGGAGAAAAGACTAGCCCATCATGTGTGACCAGCTCTAATTAATCCCCTTAAGATGCAAGGAAAGACGAGAAAGAGAATAAGCTCGTAAATCAAAAGTGAATCTTTGGCGAGGAATATTAAAAGACAAAACTGGAAGGATAGCAGAAGGGCAACAGATAACATACAGCGAATGGAGGAGAAAGCAACAGTCTGTGGAATTTAGATTCCAAATTTGTTCCCCTCGTGTCTGTTTTAATCACTTCTCATTGTGTTTAGTGTGCACAGTTGCGTACCTAAGGCAGTGTGATGAAAACAAAGGCTCAGTGAGGACTTGGCTGTGCTGCTTTGCTGCCTTACTGCATTTCTGTCTTTTTTCCCCTCCTTTTATTCTGAAGGTTTTTCTTTTTTTTTTTGCTTTCTCTCTCACAGTCTCGTTGTCAGGACAAGGATGTCACACGGCAGACAGGCCTCACAAAGAGGGCCGGAAAAAAAACTCCTGCGCTCTTAGCCGGCAGAGGTAGTAATCGATTGGACAATACACAAAAATATAAAAAAACAGAAGGGAAGCGCACTTTGTGCCAAGCTTTGGGAGACATAAACAACTTTTATGGTGAAAAAGAAAAAAGTCTGTCTCAATAGACTCTTTCCCCTGTTGTACACAGATGTGATTGTGGAGAGTGCTGATATGCGATATGAAAGCCGGAGTAACATCGACCGTTTTTAAACCCGGTGGAGTAATTAGTCATCAGTGTTTTCACAGCGTTGTGTTGTGTTTCCACACGGACACGTAGACACACAGCAGGTGTTTGTTTTCATACAACATGCATTTCTCATCAAGTGACAGACACGGTCACTGAGAAGTCCTCTTGGCACATTGATGCATACATTATTCATAAAAACAGGAGTAATATACAGACACGCTTACTATCTGAGTATGCAGAAACACATTTGAATACAGGTGATCCTTCCTCACTGAGGGTCACTGCACTGTAAACTTTATCAGCCGTTTTTTCCCCCCTGGAAGACATTTTGGCATGTCACGTAAGGAAATAACACAGGTGTAATTAATTACTTTTAAAGGCTGACAGTATCAAAGGAGCTTGTAATATCCCTGCTGTTTCTCTGGTATGCGTATTACCAAAGTGAAAACAGAAGCATTGTTAAAAAGTTCCAGTTGGGTGAACTGGGAGCCTAATGGTTTAAGCACCGGCCGCATAACCATTCAGGGTCTTATTTGTGATGGGGACTTTTGTGGCCTGTCACACCCCACCTTTCTTGTCAAATGTTTCCTGTCTATCAGCAATTTGGTCCTCAAGTAAAAGACAAAATGCCAAACAAAAAGGTGATCCAGGAGGAATGTATAAATGACTGCCTCCATACCTCAGGCTTTCTGCCCCACACAAAGCCCATTAAGGTCTGAAACGTATTACTTTTTCTGGAGTCAATACATTTTCTCAAAGAGAGCATGACACAATCTGTACTCTTACTTGCACAGTTAAGTTGAGCTGAGCTCGATTAGGCCATTTAACTGGACTAATGTCCTTGTCTCAGTCTACAAGCACCGGGGGAAAAACAATTTATCTATGGCAGAATGTCCACCTCCGCTACGGTAGGTGGTGATATGCCCCTTTCAGGAAGTTACTACTAGACCATCTGGTTTGGTTCTTCTGGTTAGCCTATTGCGTCACATACTGTCACAACAATTGAAAAACATGTAAAAAAGGAGCAAACAGGTTGTATGTCAAATGGTTAAAACATGGATGACTTTACAGCTTCGTACACAATCCAGGCTTTACTGTTGGTACAATGAGATACAAGCTGTTTGACATCCGTGTCAAAGCACGGCTCAGGGACTGAGGAGCAACGTCAGTCACGTTTGCCAGTTTGAGGCAGATTGAGGTGTATACATGCAAGAGTAAATTGACTCCAAACTGCGTTATCTAGGTGTGTTGGTCTGGCTACAAGTCTACTTTGGTCCCCAACCCTAACACAATCAATCCACCTTTTTTTAAAGATTTATTTTGGGGATTTTTGAGCCTTTATTGTAGAGATAGAACAGTGGACAGAGTCAGAAATCAGGGAGAGAGAGAGTGGAGAATGACGAGCTGGAAGGAGCCAGAGGTCGGATTCGAACCTGGGCCGCCCGCCACACACACTAACCATTGTGCCACGAGCACTTCAAATAATGGATGAATGAAAGCATCAGGATATAGTTTTGTAAAAACTCTAAATGCAAGCCTTTTGATGAGAGGTAAACAACTTTCAACTGTTTTTCTATTCTCTCTTAATCCTAAAAGCCGAGCCAGAGACAGGGGCTGCAAATTAGCCATGGAAAAACAGAAACCACAGAGACCTGTATGCATGGCATCTACTTTGTGTTTAGCATATGAAGCAATGTTCATTGCATGTGTCCCTTTTAAATAAATAAATACTTTGAAACTTTGAAATTGTTGGAGATGTTTGTTTAATGGAGGTCTTATAAATAATTTCTAAGTATTCCAGAAAGTCCTGAAATCTAAACACTGAATGGCTTCAAAGCCTCCCGACACTTGTGTGTCAAATCTATTTGAACTACAAATGTAAAACAAACATAAACCAGAACAGCTCCCATACTAAAACCCAGACCCCTGAGTACATAAAAGATTCTACATACAATTATGCAATTTGTCAATAGAGATGAGTTTAAAACCAATCAGATAAGTCCTATAATATTTAGGGTTTAGTGTAATGAATGATTTTAGACCTTCAACTGAAGTAAGTTAGATCTATGCTGTTCTTAAAATACATGATTCTGTAACCAGCCTGAGGACTACTCAATTGTAGAAGCTAAATGGAATTCAGCCATCATTCATTAATTCTTCACACCTGTGGGTTTGCTTGTTTTATACATCAAACGGTCTTATTTTTTTTTAAAAAGCACTTCTTCAGGGTTCTGTACCTGACTGTATCATACTTCTATCCCTCTACTTGAAACTCTTGGGATAATAATGAAAGGAACACATTTCTGATGCTTTCATATTAATTGTCAACATCTCTGGATATTCCTATTAAAAAGTCTGCAGCATCTCAGCGGAGGCCAAGGTCACAGCTCCAGTAGCTGTCACAATGATGAGTGGTTCTTTCTGCGATAGAGCGTCTGCCCACCAAACAGGGGGGGATTGACAGTTAATCACAAGCACATTACACCTCCGGGATGGGTGGATCTGCAGCCTCCTGCTTTTGGTTCCAGCCTGCCTGTCATTATGATAACTCTGCAGCCTATCAGTGTCGGCCTCAGATTTATCTGCCAGCCACTAGACTGTGGCCTCGTCCTGGGCCGAGCCTGGCACCTGTCCATCCATCAGACTCAAAACCCTCCTGTGACGTGGCACACGCATTCTCTGTTTCTGTGCAGCACCGCGCTGCCACATGGCAACACCATCGAGAAATTGTTAATTTAGTGACTAAAAGTAAATAATGTTACACACATTGGAATCCATGGAAATGTGTCCTCACAATACAATTCAACAGAGCTGGAGAGATGCTTCCTTATTGTTTGAAAGCCATAAGAGTTTATTTGGACTTGAGTGTTTTTTGGGAGGGAATATTGTAGGCGGACAACTTTGCCGATGCCAGTGTTGAAGGCTCTTTTAAACAACTTGAGTTGTTACTAAAAAAGCATGCTGAAGGCCATTTAAGCAGCATCTGTCGACACTGCTGTGACACAAATATCAAGATTGGCTGTATGTGTGTGTGTGTGTGCGCAGACTGTTCGTGTGGAGAGGACAGGAGCAAACTGTACAGTATATAGGGTTGTTTTGCTTGAATGGCTCATTATGCTGATTCATCACTGTTGACTCTGTTATCCTGGGATATAGAGCGCCTAGAGCCAAACAATTAAATCACTACAGTGTTGGATTTGAGTGGAGCTTTAGAAACTACAAATATCTTCAAAGAACATGTAGCATGACAGTAATGTTAGAAAAAAAAAAAAAAGGCCGGGAGGTGCTTTGGACTGTAAAGCACGTCCAAATTTGTAAACTGTCATTCCTTTCCTCCTGTGACTAGCTCATTAGCTCTGTGTCAGGACAAATGACCCAAACATAGCGTGCGCTATTATGCGGCTGCTCCCTCCATTCCTGGAAGCCTCTCATTCTACCACAGGGGCATGTCGTCATGCTGACATGTTAATGGGATCAGTCATTGATAACAAGTAGCTAATGAAAATCTAATCAGAAAACTAGCGCGTCACTGGATTGTTTTCTCTTTCTCCGAATGTCACTCTGCCTCTCCTCTGTGTCCTGCGAGATTTGCAATGTCATCCCTGGAAAATATTCATGCATAAATTCTGTCTTCTTCAGGTCCCCCTGGGCTAGAAATTAAGTGCTTAAAAGAGATTTTAAAAGCACAGGTTTCCTTTTCGACTGCAGCAATGTTAAATTTAGCTGTTTAAGAAGAAAGGGGCATACAGGAAATGAGTTAATGGAGACCCATTAATTCATTCTATTTTAACTTCTTCCTCCTGGGGTGTTGAGAGGCAGGACAAAGTCTCGGTCAATGCTGCAGCTAAAATAAGGTGTTAAAAAATCTGAGCAGAGAAGGTCAGATGGATCTGATCGCATAGGAAAAAGTCTGTACTCGTGCAACAGATATGGAAATCCAGGATTTCACATACGGTTGCACTGTCATGATGGGGGACAATGTGTTCTCCTTCTGTCTCAGTTCGTGGCAGTATTGCCCAGGGGGGAAAAAGCTAACTGGGATGAAGCCCTGAAGGCCTAAAGGACTGGATTCTGAGGTGAAATAAACGCAGGCTTTACAGAGGAATGCGTGAATGCCCTGTAGGCGTGAAATCTAGGACAGCGATGGAGAGCCATATGTGCATTGTCTGGGACTGAAATGTTAAAGAGCTGCACCTGAGTTACACTGGAACATATGCTCAGTGGTTGATTTAACACAATCAGATGCCATGTAAATGCTCAATTATGAATGTCCCTGCAAATAGACTTTTGATCTAACCGTAATTTTGAGTCCAAGTCTAACATGAGTAAGAGTCATTTTGATTTATTTCTGAGAATTTGTGAATGCAGACACAATTTGAGGCTTTAAAAGGCTATCAGTATCTTTTATGCCTCACTGACACATCTAATATCTCACTTACCTAATGGAGAGAATACCCTATTGATCATGATGGATGATGTTATAAAAACTCCTCTGAACCCATATTTAAGCACTGCACTTATCAATATTGTATTTGCTGTTATAGAAGCCCGAGGCTAATTGTTCTATTGGGGGAGAGCGTGTCTCTGAGGGCCGTGTGATGTGTTCCCTGATGGGGATGACTGGCTGATTAAGTGCTGCTGAGGGCTTTAAGGGCAGTACTATGGATTTCCACAGCACCCTGAAGCCACAGCTAAAGCCAATGTCATAGCTGCACATGCTTAAATTCTCTATAAGGAAATATAGCTGAGATTCATATAAACAGGAATTTGAAGGTGATTGCCTTCCTGCATCAAACCATTGTAGTACTGTACAAACACAAGCTTTATAATGTCTTATTGGTTTATCTGTATATTGATTTTAATCAGTTTGATTAGCATTCAATGTGTTTATGATGCCTGTCCCAATCAGCTAAATCTAATCTAGCTCCTTATTTTTTTTCCCCGCTGCCCTTGAGGCCCTGACATGTTCATTTTGTACAACATCACCGAGGGCTTGCACTTTGACCAGACAGCTAATGGTGATGCATGGCTCCTTTCGTGAGAAACTTTATTTTGTTCTACAGACCTAGCAGAGATTGGAATTAATCAGGGCCGCACGGTTATCTTGTTTGTCTGTCTGTGTTAGAGGTTATAGCCTGAGCACATGGTTGATTACATCCTTGACCAACCTTCAGAGCCCCAGGGGTGATCTTAGCCTCGCTGTCATGAGTGGACACACACTGTTAGAGAACACAGGCCGCTGGTAGGAGGCTGCTGGAAAATCAGCAAGAAGATAGGTTTTTTTTTTGTTTCACTTACAAATTAAGAATAAAAGCACGATCTATTACATTTAAAGTAAAACTTAAAGTGAGTATTGCTAATAGTTGTATGCACAAAATGCTAGGTGGTGTAGCTCGGCTGCAAAATGAGAGTTGCAGTTCCAGTCCGTGCATCAATGCTCAGTTTTAAGGACATTCTTATGAATTTTAACAGTCCTGAATGTATTAAGAGGACAATTTGCAATTGTTCTTTTCATTAGCATTGCTGGCGGTTAAAGCTGAACTAATCTCTTGTAATGAGTGACTCATTCATGTGGTCAAGATCTGTGCAGTATGTGAAGGATTGTCTTCAGTTTTATGGCTGCAGCCGACATCACCTCTGTCTGCCTGGCGGTGTTTCGGATGGACAGCTGGCGCGACAGAATCATTCATGCCTGAAAACCGGAAATGTTTCTGCTCATCCTGTGTTGCGAGTGACCTCTGAAATATGATTTGGACTGAGGATAAAAAGACGAGCAGCCCTAAATTATTACTTTTGATTTAAAGGGATTTCTATTAGGTGTGCATACCTGAGACCTAGACAATTTGAGAACAATAGCTTTTCATGGGTACAATGCATTAAGATAACCAGACATAGCCATACAAAAAGAGCACATCTTCCTGCCTCCCTCTCATTTCACATATGTCGCTCATCCGCCTCTCTCTGGGGCAAATCTGGCAGTTGATCCTGAACTGCCTGGAGGACAATTCAAAAGGTCAACACCAGCAGACTGTTGAGAAAATGCAGCCCGCACCCCCCCTCTCGGCTTGGAAAGAAGACAACACTTGCTGACGTGGACTTATCTTTCTCAAATGCTGGAAGGCACAGACTCTACTTGGACAAAAGCACCACTTGTATTTCATTTATTTTCTGCTGGAACATCAGTCCTCGGCTGCTGCCCCCCCCACCCCACTCTCTCACTCTCCATTTCTTCCCAGGATGTCCCCAGAGGCGTTGGTAATGGTCTACTAGCCCTCTACTTCAGGGTGATAAAGACCTGCAGAGAAACCAGTCACAGCTCTGGATAAGAATGAGAGGATAAGACAGAGTTGAGAGGAGAAATTGAGGATTAGTTGTTTAAAGTGAAGACAAAGGAAAAGCACTCAAAGAAAGGTTAAAATTGCCCCTTGGCGCCATACAGCCTAGTACAATATTGTCTGTCACCTATTGGTCTAATTTTTCATTTTAGATTAGAAACCAGAAGGCAGCAAAGTGAAGTCCAGATCAGAAGAAGATAAAAAAGAATAATGATTCATTGAATATTGTTCTTTTATTACCAGTTAGAAAAGAATAACAGAGGATATTCCATTTGGCCATTCCATTATACCACAGCTAGAGGGCATTTAGTTTCAGAGAACAGAAAACATCAATACTTACTGTACTTTGGATATTTTAAAAGTTGTGAGAGAGAGAAGCTGCGTGATGGATGACAGCAGCGATAATGAAAAATGATATGAAGGGAGGACAATGAGTATGAAGGAGGTGGAGTTGTGAATGATAGAACAAGTGGGGGGTGAAAATGAGATTAGGTTCCTCACTTCAGGTGGTATGTCAGCCTCGGGGATGGAAAAGCTGTCAAGTCGTGCATGCGCTGATGCAAAGCAGCCGGGTGGCTCTATTGATCCAGCTGCAATGGAGTCGGCTTTAATGCAGCTAACGCCCATGTTTCCACTTATCTGACATGGTGTGTGTGCGCGCGCGTGCAAGCTAGCATAACTAGTTATCTATTGAAGCAAATGTCCATCTTTTTAAAAATAAATTGAAATATGCCATTGTCCAAAATCTCAGAGGTTTATAAAGTTTTCTACCATTTTTTTCTTTTTTATCTTTTTACAGATTTGACATTTTCTCAAACAGCCCCCTAAAGAGCCAGTCATAGCTTAGCAGTTGTAACCTAGCATGTCAGGTAGCTACGTTTTAGATGTTTCTATTCATTAAAGCAGTGTGGGTTGAATCATTGTAAGATACCCTGCATGTTAAGATTTTGTTGGCTTGTGTGTTTTCAACTTTTCCAAAACCAAAAGTCAGCTTAACTGACGATTGGGGTCTAAATTTGTCAAGCCTTGTTTTGTCTTTTTGTGGCAATCAAGGATTTATTGATTGTGCATTTTTTAACAGAATATTTGCTGTAAAGCTTTACAGACGTAGGGGCAGTAAGGGTTGTCAGTGGTAGGATTCAGGATTGGGGGAGGTAGGAGCGGTGTGATAAAAAGTAGAGCACGTTGGACAGTATCGTGTGTCTCCAGTTTGTGAAGAGATTTGCTGACACGAGTTATTAAAGAGGAAACACAGTTCAAACCTTGACAAAGCTACTTCTTGAAATTCGGACACAACTGTGGTGCTGCTTTTCTTTTTTTTGGTCATAAGGTCAGCCTCCTAGCAGGACTGCTGTCATTGCTTGTCATTGTGATAAGTTGATTAAGTCTGAGTGCTGTCTTATTGGTTTTTCCCTGTGTGAGATCTTCCATTAAAGAAGGGAACTTGTCCGTCCTCTCAACGAGTTTCCTTTTATTGAAGCCTCCATCAATGTTTCTCACTACACGCCAGGCATTCCTTCGAAATACTCAGAAGGTCATACGGCTTAACACGTCGTAAAATCAAACAAAGACTATGTTTGTTGTTGTGAGGCTGATTTGCTAATAAACACATTAGCGTCTGGTGTTAGCGATGAGGCTTTAATGTCTGGATTGAAAGCTCTTATTGCTCTGTGAACAGCTTTGATACACAATGAGGAGGTTTTACATTTGGGAGCCGATTTTCTCACAGTGAGACAAAACATCAGGGACATGACAACGCTAATGTGCTAATGGGCTAATGTGCCTTTTCAGACCAATGACCAGAGCGCCTTTCTATCCCCACTTTAGCACTTTTTTTTATTTATTATAGTCTTCACTTATATCTAGTGAAGGTTATTGCTGTTGTTGTTGGGGGGGGGCATCAGACCTTCAGATTGAAATCCTTCATGACCTTCTGAGACCAGAGCACGTGTTTGAATTAAAGGCACCTATTAGTGAAGAGAGAAGCATAAAGGCTGATGTGCAGAGAGGGTGCCAGGGTTTAGACTAACCGCAGTGACACAGAGAGCAGCGTCAAGGACAGTTTTTCAACCCCAACACATGTGAATCCCACTGTATTCAGGCCTTTTCCCTGTCTCCGTCTCCCTGTCGCCCTCTTTCTGACCTCACCATGTGTAATGCTGCACAAACCCCGCCCTCTGTTTGTCATCCTCCTCTCCATTCTTAGTCTGCTTCAGATAGTGTCACCTCCAGCCCATGACCAGGTTGCAGTCCAGCCGTGCCCCCGTATGAATTATGATGTGCTGGATCACTCCTAATCTTGTTATGGATGTTCTTTTGCCCTTGGGGAGGGGCATAAATAGATAGAAGGGACTTTTATCAGATTTCACAGTGCTTTGGAGTATAATTCATGAACGATGCCGTCTCTTGTGTAGAGGGGTCATGCTTGGTCGCACTAAACACTACAGTTTGATCTGATTAGCTCTTATTTGTTTTCCAGTGTTAACCTTTATCATGGAAATGTGAACAAGGAAAAGTTATTTTCCTGAAAAAACAGACAAAGACGCAGAGTAAATCAATTAAAATATCAGAAGATAACAAACACAATTTCATAAATAGACGCTCGGTTCACAGGGAAAGACGTGACCTGCACAGTTAGTAACAGATTGATAACAGCAATTCATCCATTAAAAGAGAGTTCAGAATGTATCACAGAAGTATATAACAGAGCCTTCAGCTGCTCTGCTCCCCAGCTCTGGAACTCTCTGCCACCTGACCTACGCAACATTGACTCTCTCCCCATCTTCAAATCCAGACTCAAAACCCATCTGTTCAAGATCGCCTACTCACTCTCACATTTTAACTGTAATTACACTGTCCTACATTTCATTTCTTTTATTGTATGCTGATTTTATCTATTGTTGTTTTTTTAAATGTTGATTGTTGTACAGTGTCCTTGTGTGTCCAGAAAGGCTCTCATAAATAAAATGTATTATTATTATTATTATAATAATATACAAGATCTAAGGATGAATCCATACCTTATCAAACAATAGCACCTGCTCTTCCTACAACTAATGTAATATATAACTAATATATACAGTATCATGGCATTTAGAGCAATCTACGAAGTAGGAACAACATGCAGCCATTGTCATGAGAGCTCTACAGTTTGATGTCTTGAGATTTTAAAAATGTTGCCGTATGATATAAGAAGGCAATTGAATGGATTGCAAGCACAAGTGGCAGAGAACAGACAGCTGAAACAACTCCAGTTTGCAGAACAAAGAGACTGTCAGAAGTCTTCTGCTAGACAAACACATGGTGGCTCGAGTGCTGATGACAAAAATGAAGGTTACAGTCAAAGTGTGCAATCAAGTTGTTTCTTGTAAAAGCTGCGAACTTCCAGTCGAGGGGTTACTTTTCCGATAAGTCCACACATTTCTATGAGTGTTAGAGTGGAGTCGTCACTTTGTGTGGTCAATGCTCCGACCTCTTCTTTACTTCTCTATAATAACTTGATGGAAAGTAACACATTCTTCATGTCCAAACTAAGCTTCTCCTGGACGTGTTTACACCAACTCAAGGTAAAGTCTTTGTTGACTTTACACGAATTGCACGGCTAATAAATTAGAAAAATCCACAGCTGCAAGACAGTAATTCTTTATAACATGGAAAGAAAATGCTACAACTATTGAATAAATACCTGTGCTGGATTATTAATGCAACATGTTTTTATTCTTGCACTCTCCATAAAGTGAAAGCCAAATATTCACCTAGGTTAGTCTGCTGTTGAGCGCTTCCTCTATTTGACTAGACTGTAATCCCCCCCCTCTCATCGCCAAGTTTCTTTTTTTCTTTGAGGCTTTTTATGCTTTCCCTTCAAAGACTCCACCATGCTGTAGCTAACTGTATCACAGTGGCTACCCACACTACCCATTGCTCTGGCAATGCAATCATTGCTGGTTGACTTGAAACGCGCAGCCCTGCTGGTTGTGCCAACATGGGAATGTGACCACAGACAACAGATTTTAAAAACTTTGATGTACTTTGGAATCCAGATAACTGTATCTCTGGATAATAAGCCTGAGCTGTAACTATGCCATCACTGATTAAAACTCTTATTTTGATGTGTTCAATTTCAATTCACTTGTTTTTTTTAATTCCTACTCTCTTATTTTGGAGGTAATATAATTTGATTTTTGGACTGATGTTCAGCCAAGACAAAGAATAAGAACATTTTACCTCTGGACTCAGGATTCCTAAACATGATGTGTTCAGGGCCTACATCTGATATGTCACAGTGTGTAATTTAAGGACCTTTCTTCTCCTGCATCACATTCACTCACCTGCAGCACCGTATTAAAAAGATGACTTCACCTATCTTCGATTTGAATCTCAAAGGAGGTTAGAGAGCAGCAGAATAACTGCTTTATGTGTCCCTGCATCACATTAAAGTAAATTGCAAAGTCAACAGAAAGGTGTTAATAATGTCTATATATAATAAAGAGGGCACACTTCCAGGATATAACACAACAGTGAGGACAGTCTGGCTGCCACACTTCAGCCCTTTGCTATTGTTTTATGACTCCCTTGTGGGCCTGCAGGGTGCAGGAGAGGAGATGGATCCTGAAAGATCTAATTAAGCAGAGCCAAATGAGAGTGCCGAGATCTCAAGCCCAGGATGAGACACAAATCAGGGGCTGTTGACAGTCGGCTGCAGGGCAATGGGGCTTATGCAGGAAAAGGCTGCACTCTTGCCTGCAGATAACGACCGTCTCTGCTCCTCTGCGGTCCTCATTTGAACTATCTTTATAGCTCAGGGCCAAAGGTTGTGAATCTCAATCTCATTATGTAGAACATCAGCCTGTGGAGTTACGCGTTTTGTCTTATTTGCACTTAAACAGGTAATTAGTGTTTTCTCAGTAGCCGGGCGACGCTGCTGAAAAAGCAGATGACTCCAACAGGTGTCTTGATTTTTTATGTAGTCAACTGAGAGAACGACAAAAGAAGCTTTTTATTTTTTTGTGCCTGACAAATAAAACTTTGAACTGACGCTACCTGTTTTTGAATGGTCATCAAGTTTGAGTAAGTTAAAGCATTAGGGAGTTAATGTGGTTTCTTTTGTTGGAAAAGCTTCCTCATTTCATTTTGCAGACACTGGGGGATTTAAAGAAATGATTTCCCTGTCTGACAATCTAGCATTCACATGCTGTAACATCTGAGTACAGAATAAATGTCTCCAGGACACCTGGCGCCATGTCTGCCACTGTCTGCTCTCCTGGGCTCTTTTCTGACGGAGAACAGAAAGACCTTGGAGTACAGAGACAACAGGCTTGATTATGAGAGTACATAGGAAGGTCTCCCAACATTGCTGTGCTAATCACGTTAGCGGGCGCAGACTTCGAGGCAGGACAGATGCTAGGCAAAGGGCAATGGGGTTATGTTATCCTGATTAGAGGAGGCTTCGGGGGGTTTGTGAATCTGGTTTGCTACCTCTGCATCACCTTGCAGTGGGAAAACTGCCGCTGTTTCTTTGTGTCTCGCTCAGGCTGTTGGCTTATCCTTCCAGCTTTCACTCGTATCTCTCTCCAGTATTCACCAGAAGTAGCGCCTCAGCCAACACCGATTTGTGTCTTTTTTTTTCTACAGGGCACATTTTTTTTCCTGTTATCAACCGCCCACACACAGAATGAGTGGTGGGAGAATACTTTCTTTTTTTTTTTCTTGTTGATTCCACCTGCTTAAAGTGGTAAAAAGCATATGTGTTCCTTTGTGACATGTTGGCCTTGGTTAATATGAGTCTGCCTAACTCCAATCCCTCAGTGGCTCAGGAAGAAACCTCCAGCATTTATCTATAAATCTACACCACTCGCGTGAACTGTATTATAGACATATTCACAGCATAAAGGCTGATGCTTCTTTTTCAAATGTTTGTCATCCTGGCTACATCAAAGTGGAAGAAACATGTCATTTTAACTCATACTGATACACATAGCACACTCGTAGGACGTCATTACTCAGTTTCCCCTATGTGGTCTTCCATTTTCAATGAGTAACCATGAATATCTTTAAAAATAAAATACACTGATATAAAAAAAAAAACCTGACTAAAGAGTAAGCCGTTATTTCTTCCTCTAGAAAGACGAGCTTTGCAGGCTCTGCAAGTGTCCGTTGGGCAGCTTTTAATTTCCAATTTAAAATGATTCATTGCTGCAGGCGTCTTAGCTGCTTGTTAACTTTCAAAATTCATGCTTCACCGCAAAAATGTGTGGTTGTGATTCATATGCATATATGACAGTCGGTGCAGAGGGAACACTATTATTTAAAATAAACCAAAAATTACATTGCATCTGAGGCAGAAAATAGCATATACCAACCAGTTAAATTATACATGGATTGGCTCCAAATCAAACAATCCTCACTTTTAATAACTTTTGATATTGGTATTCAGAACATGATTTTTTTTTATATCATACCTAAGCATACAGAGTTTGGTCGTACGTAAAAGAAATGTCATTCAAGTTGTATTTGAATAAATAACTGATGGCTTTTGTCTTTTCCTTTCAGGATCCTATTTGTTGGTGAACTCCTCCCAGCATGCAGTGGGTCACCGTGCTCAGCTGCTGCTGCAGACGCTGAGTGAAAACGACACTCACTGCGTCCAGTTCAGTTACTTTCTGTACAGTCGGGATGGCCACAGTCCAGGGGCCCTGAAGGCGTATGTGCGAGTGAACGGTGGTCCGCTCGGGAGTCCGGTGTGGAACACGTCGGGGTCTCACGGCAAGCAGTGGCACCAGGTGGAGCTGGCTGTCAGCACCTTCTGGCCTAATGAATACCAGGTACGTACTGACTCATTTCTTTGTTCCCTGATGATTTAATGAAGGAATATAACGCTCTGACACTGATGAGTTAAACATTTAAAAGAGGTTTCACTTTCATGAAGAAGCTCTGCGGGCCCGACATCTTCAACAGCTGAAAAATGTAACACAGTAAGGCTCTGTTGATCACTATTCAATTCAGCCTCAAGGTGAATCTGGTCTTAATTACTTACATTTGCAATTTAATTAGCATTGATTCTCCTGTGGATGTAGCCAATGTTAGTGCTAAAGGGCCCTAAATGGGTATGTTGTGGGAAAGCCTGGTAGAGATTCCATCCTCCGAGACCTGAGAGTATCCAGCCATTAGCATAGCATGTCATTACCTACTTACGGCACACAAACATTGACTGGCATCTACTCTGGGTGCCTGCCGTGTTGTGCTCTGTAGACTGCACAGTCAGGTGAGCACGATTGATATCCATCAATTAATCCAATTTCTTTTTTCTGCAAACTCTGCGGAGCTGTCAAAAAGCAATTAAGTTGAGTAGTGTGCATTTTAAGAAGTGCCAATCCCCCCCCCCAGACTTAATGAAATCATGTTCGGCCCTGAAAGATCTGACCTTCACTGTAAGTAATAGTCGCCTCTTCTGCGGAGTGACACTGTTCTGCTATCATCAGATGTAAATGTTTTCAACTTTATGGTTAACAAGCCTCAATACGTACAGTGTATACATGCAGGAGCTGTCAAAGATCGAAGTGAAGGTTTTGCTGCTGTTCTGAATGTACGGGGATATGCACACATTGTTAAAAGCTTTGTTTTCAAAGCTACATGGAAATAATAACAAATAAATAATAATAAATATATAAATAATATGAGCTGGAAAAGAAGCTGCAACACTTCTTCTATCCACGTGTGTCTTGGTTCATAGCTAACATTGAAAATAAGAAATGATATAATAAAAGTAAAAAAAAGAACATTTGATCATATTCGATAAATTAATCCTCCATTTGCGTTCAGAATGGAAATAAAATGTTTGTGGCTGTACCACTCAGTGCTACTGCATTACAGCCCCTCCCAGCAAGCTCTGCTGTCAGCTAACTGTTCATCGGCTCAGTTTTTAAACAAATAAATGATGGTGTTGTTAGTGGGAATTACTACTTCTACAATAGCTGTATTAAATGTTGGAAATAGCTGCTGCTCTTGCGCTGGATGTTGAATAGTGAGGGAGATGAAAACAGTCAAGTGTCTTGCTAAGGACTTCTTCACGGCTGATGGATGCAGTGAGAGATGAGCTGTGATCTCTGTGTTATGAAACAAAACCCAAAAGCACTTTTCGGCTCGACCATCACATCAGGACAGACATGAATGTCATAATCACGCATTTTATCCTGTTTTCACTTTTCTCTGTCAAGTATTACAGCAGAGGGTCAATTTGCCGGTGTACTTAGAGATTTTGTTCTTCAGTGGAGCTGTGTCCTTTTTGTTTCACAGTCCTGTAGAGCTCCAAAAACAAACAAACAAAAAAAACAGTACATGCTCATAGGTGAGACAAACCGGGGCTGTTGCTCGGACTGAGAGCCTCCAGCAAGAAGACCGAGGATTATTATGGCTTCATCCCGGTAAAAAAGCTGTCTTTCTAATGTAGGAGAAGGATGTGAGTCTAACACTTCAATAAATGAAGAGAGTGTATCTTGTCATAGAACGGTTTAAACCAGGAATGACCAAGCTTTTATATAACGTGGCTGAAAACACAGTGTTCCCTTTTATTGGATTAAGTTTGGACACAAGGGCCCAGAAGTTCAACATTTTAATTATCAGGATTTGGAAATCCAATTTTTTTTTTTTTTTTTTTACATTGAGAATCATTCCATTTGACTTTTGTGTTCATTGGATTAGATCTCCCTGAATTTAATCCAAATTTGTCAAGATTACCAAAACCGAGATGGACATAGCTCTAAATGGGACTACATACCAACATTTAGGCCATTAGCTATGTGACATGGAGAGGGTAAGCATATGGTTTTACCACTTTCAATGTTTTATTACTTTCTGTTCTTGGATCCACTCTGATTTCAGCCGTCCTCTGGGATCGGGATGTTCCAGACTTTTCCTTTTTAATTGTTTTTTAGTTTTTTCAACTCCTTCCCCAGTGTTTTAAAAAATCCTGCTGAAGGTTTGACCCGAAACAAAAACAAAACTTGATAAGGTGATCTAATCTGATGAAATATTTGTTTTTCCTTCTGAACAACCTGTGCTCAGGAATTCATTTAATCCCACCGCCAAAATCTGATAAAATACATTTCTAACAACTTGTCTCAGGTATTGGCACTATCAGAAGAAAAGGATCAAATCGCAGTGAGTAAGGAAGCTTTGTCTGTTGTTCCACATTTAACTTCACTCTGCTAAGCTTGTGTTTATTATTAGTACAAAGCAGGCAAAACAAACTGCCCCCCCTCCTCAAAGTCAAATAGTACAGCTTACATGGCTAATCCCTCTGCAGTGAAAAACCTCATCACAGTGGAATGACACGAGGTCTCGCTTTGCAACACGTTGCTGCTTCCTTTTACACAGACGGAACAGAAGCGGGTCAAATGAGTGTAAGGCTGAATGTTTTCATGAATAGCTGTCCTCTGCTGTGAACCAGGTCATCACACAGCAGGATAACAATAGGATGCTGTTTAAGTCTCACGGTTTTCTTGAGATTCATCAGACTTGTAGCTTTAAAACATGTCAGCTGCCTCCTCTGTGTCTTTTAACACCAAAGGGTTTGAGTTATATGAGCTCTATAGCTGATTTATTTGAATCACTTTGGCTTTTAGGTGACAGACAGGCAGATATACCCTGTCATTAAACTATAGCAACAAGATCTTTTTAAAAGCAGAGGTGGAAAATAGATACTTCTTCTCATTATCTCTTCAGCCAAATAAATCCCATTATCGTTTATTTTGGAGAAGGCTTTCCTCTCCACAGGTTGTCGCTGCCTTATTAGATTTCAGGTCATATTAGAGCTCCCATTTCCTTGCCTACAGCACAGAGATACAAAATGTCAGTGTAGCCCTTTCCACTGCACGGATACAGATGTAAGAGATAACCCTCAAGGTCGCCCATTTCAAGAATCAGATTTAGCCTGTAAAAAAACCACAAAGTTTACAGCACAGATAGTCCCAGTTCTGTGTCCTAACAACATGATTTACAAAATCTATTAAAACAGTCAAAGTAAATCTCTAATTAAAGCAAAAATAAGAATATACTGAACAACCAAATCATAATTTGTTTACCTACCTGTTCGTTCTTTTGTTGTTGTTGTGTTTTTTTTTACACCTTTAGTACTTAAAGAAAAGATTGCATCATTCATGCAGGACTTTCTCTCAACATGTTCCCATTGCTTTTATTTCTGTCCAAACCACGAGTTCAGGAATCTTCTCTGATCAGTTTTCTCTTTATATTAATGTCAGGGTTGACGAGCATTACACAAACACAACTTCCTTCTATTACAGTGGGGAAACTGGGATTTGGAGTTGGATGGATTTTTTTGGGGAGGAAATCTAAGAGTGTTAGATCACCTTGACATGTCTCGATTGAAGATGTCGTGTGTGTGTGTGTGTGGGGTGTACTTTGCCATATTTCTCTCTGCCTGTTATTGGTAGAAGTGTTTGCAGTACCAGGAGAACCTTGTTATGAAATATTAAAGATGTTATCCAGCCCTCCAAGACTGACAACTAGAGCGAAGACGTGTCCCACTCCCCTCCTTACAAGCTCTCACTTTCTCTACTTCTTCTCTTTTCTGACTTTCCCAGTTTGGTATCGCAATACTTTTTTCCATACGTTGATATTAAATGTGTGATCAATGAAATTTTACTGATGAGACTTTCTAATTAATCAATAAAACATGAGAGGGAGTGCTTTTCTACAGAACATCAGCACAGCTGTGTTTTGGTCACAGATGGAAATGTAATCACAGTGGTGCTGAAATTCAGAACAACATTGTCTTTTTTCATCATCAGTGCTTATTTAATCAGTAAATGAAAAAAACAGCATGTAAAGAAAGACCATTTTAGGGGTGCCCATGGCCTAGTGGTTACTTCACGCGCCCCATGTATGGAGGCTGTAGTTTGAAGCGGCCGCCCCGGGTTCGAATCCGACCTCTGGCTCCTTTCCTGCATGTCATCCCCGACTCTCTCTGATTCAACACTCTATCCTTTGTACTGTCTCTACAATAAAAACATAAAAAAGCCACTTCCTGGTGCAGTCACTTCCTGGAGTCTTGTCGTCTCGTTGACCTTGCTTGCCTATTTATTGCACATTTATGACGTTGGCAAGAGAGCTTTAGCTTTAGAAAAAAAAACAAGGTCGACCCAGTGAAGCTGCTTTCTTTTCTTCTTCACTCTATGCTAAGCTAAGCTAAGCAAAGTTTACTCATGAAATTGAACTGTAATTTCTTCTGACATGGGAAAGAATGTTGACAAGCTGATTTTCTCAAATGGAGGGTGGGAGTCAAACTGAGCTGAACTAGCACGCAAAGCTGACTGGGCGAATTTTATACAAACTTTAACTCTGAAATAGAGACGTGAAGATTTGTCCCATTCTGTACACACGTAGTCTGAGCTTGACCTTATCCCCCATAGTTAATGAATAATCACTTTTCCCATGACACCATCTTGTTTACTTAGACTCATTTTGTAAAAAAAAAAAAAAAAAAAAAAAAAAAGGAACAACATTTGAAAGCCACGGCACATCAAAGACTTGTAAATGAGAACAATCACATCGCAGCTTTGTCTGATATTATCTCCTATTTTGCGGCGGCAGCCTGCTGAGAGTCCTGCGAGCTCAGCCTGTGGCTAGGTAAAAAAAGAGTTATATTCCTAACCCTTACACTGTATTTTCAGACATAGACTGTTATCTCCTGACATTTTCCACCTGAACAGATTTACTTCACTTTGTGACCTTTTGTCTGTGAATACTTGTGGAGTTATTTATCTCTTACTGCGTGTAATGGTGAGTGAAAGCCCTCTGTGCCTAATGGTGTTCCCCGCCCCCCCCCCCCCCCCGAGTGGAAAAAGGTAAAAGCTGCTTTATGGAGCTGGATAAATCATCTCTTGATTTGTATACATTACAATTGCCTCTAAAAGCCATTTTTACAGGGTAATGTAATATGTTCTCTTAATGTGCATTTTATATCAGTCATAAATCGCTGCACGTCACACTTTAACTTTTTTTCAGGAGATGATTCCTGCATTTTAATCTCATGGAAGTAAAACGGCCGTTCATTAGAATAAAGTTTGGGCAGGCGGACAGCTTCATTGGAAAAGTGGCTTTCCAATAAAAATCTGGGAAGGTTGTTTATTGAAATAAATGCTCTGAATGTCTTCCTCTTAATAACCTCCTACTCTAATGGCTAAGAAGACTGCAGATTAACCAGCAATCAATCTGTTATTGAATGCTTTCGAGCAGCAGAGAGTAATAACACCTCCAATCAGGCCTACGAATACATTTTGAACCATTAAGCCTAATCAATGTTTCTGGCTAATTTTGATGTGAGCCAAACTAAATTGCTAGTGTGTGCTAACACGGTTAATTCAGGTCTACATATTGGAGCATCTTGTGCTTTAATTACTGCTGTAAATATTGTATGTTTATGCAGGTGCACACTAGGAGGGAGGGGAGAAAGAGAAAAACTGCAAACAGTGGTAGAAATAGAGAAAGACGACGCAACACTGAAAGAGTGAAATGAGACAGAAGGATCTGGAACAGGCTTCAAAGTAAATAGACCTCCTGAAATAGGGCAGAAAGTGGGAATGATTAAAACAGGAAATGTTAATATCCCTTAAAAAAAAAAAGCAGCATCTTCCAGCTCTGGTTCCAGCTATGTCTTGAAACAAACAGAAAAATCGACTCTGGCAGAAGGAGATTCGCCTCAGTGTCCTTCTGTTAGCCGGAGGAGAGCAGCCAGCTTCATTCAGAGCTGTGTCACCCTCCAATACTGAGACCCAGCAGCCCCGCACCTTTCCTCCTGCTTTCCTTTTTTAACTTTCCCATCCACTTCTGTCTGCCCCTCTCTCCCCTCTCTCCCCTCTCGGCACACCTAGCTTTCTGTCAGGAGATTTTTATTTAACCCCAATCTCCTCACATCCCATCATGAAGTGTCGACGTAGGTGCCTTTAGGGGGTGGTGCATGACCAGGGTGGTTGTCACACCAATTGTTGCTTAAATCACTCGTCTTCCTTCCCAAGTGGAGGTGGACTATCTCTGTCCTGCTGACTCTGGAAAGAAGGTTTTTGGGCCAGAGGTCATGAGATGTTGTTGTAACTCTTATATTAGGTGTGATAACACAAACTGAGTGTGTTGGGAGGGATTATCTTGATGTCCTACTGATCTATGTTCAGAAATGTTCTGCTTATTGCGTGAAAATGCAATCACTTCTGCATAGAAAGTTAAACTAAGGTAACATGTTGGAGCTGAAGGTACTCTAACATTTATTAATGTCATTAAGTTTCATATGAAATAATGAATTTAAAACTTTGTAACTAAAGGCAACGAGCAAGGCTCCTCTCTCTCTTTATGCTGTGTTTATCAGATCGTACAACGTCTCGGTCTAACCGACCTTCATCAGGCATAATGGCAACAAGCAAACATTTCCATGTACATGTTGATGTCTGCTTGCTGTCATTATTCAGTTTTACCCTCCTCCGACGCACATGCCATACATTCAGGTGTGCAGAGATCTTTGTCTGTGTTTTTCTAAACAGTGTAACTCAACATCAAGGTAGTAGCAGAAATATTTTTTACCAGTCCTGACTTTGGGGAAAAATTAGTTCCACTCTCGCATAATGTGTGTAAACACAGACATCAGACACATTCCAAGTATCTTGAATGATACAAGGTATAGCTGGTTTGTGTGTGTGTGTGTGTGTGTGTGTGTGTGTGTGTGTGAGAGTGTGTGGCCTCCTCAGTAAAACTACAGACCCATTGTTGGGAGCCCTGTTGTAATCATTTGGTCGGAGGATTATGAGAAACAATAACTCATAGCTGGCCTTCGATCAAACGTGCCGATGGAGGACTGTCCTTGCTGCAGCGAAAAACAAACATCACCCCTGTGTCTCATAACTCCTTCACTTTTCCAGAGGATGGTGATTTGATATTGATTAGGTTTCATGAGAGCCTGCTGCTCATCCAGCTTATTGTCTACAGGACAGTATGGAGCTTTGTCCTCCCCTGAGTCTCGTGGCCCTGTACAAGCTGTATTATCTGCTCTTACGGCTTCACAGCAGCCTGCATCCTGAATTTAGAAAAGAGCTCATGACTCAGGCACCACATTTTGTGCCTTCTGATGAAGCTCTTATTTCACCTGGCCCTGCAGACTGCAACAATACTTATCCACCTCTTTATTTTATGCTTCTGTCTTTCCCTATTTATATCACTTTCTGGCTTTTTGTTTTGGGTCAACAGATGTGGAACAACGTGGCGATGGAGTAGTTTGTAATTAATGCGCCTGTCCCTGAGAGGAGGACAAGAGCAGCAGAATGTGTGCAGCTCTTCATGTTCATTATGAAAATGCCTTTTTGCTTCAGCGTTGAGAGCAGTAGGTTAGCCACAAGTGTAAGCTTGATTTGCTGTAATTGTTGAATTAAATCTGATTATAATGTATTTTTCTTTTTTGCAGGTACTGATTGAGGCTATGGTTTCCAGGGAGAGGCACGGCTACATCGCCTTAGATGACATCATGGTGCTCAACTATCCCTGCTGTAAGTGCCACTTCTGATAATGAATTGCAATTACAGGAGGTGCTGGAAGACAACTAGGGTTTAGTGGTTTGGGTGGGAGATGTACTTCCTAGCAGCATGAAGAGGAAGAGGAGAGAAGAAATGGCTGATCAAGCTTTCATATTGGTGTTGCACGTCGTCCTGGGGCGCCCTGCAACAGCAGCAGAGCTGTTAAAACACTGTGACACTTAATGCCAACACTTCCTTCCACCTGCCATCCTGCCATCCTGCCCCGTTTGACAACCAAATGCGTTTGTTAATTTGGTAAACCTTGAATTGTTTTTTGAAAGGCTTCTACACATTCATGATCTTTGGCTTGACCTGACGTGTGGTGTAGATTTTGTCCTTACTAACACTGTACAGAGGTTCCTTTTTCCATACCAGTGCTACATTTCAAAGCGCTATGAAAATGCCTTCTCTTCAAGTTTTTTTTTTTAGTTTTAGCGACAGCTTCCTGCAGCAGGGGCTTTTTGTGTCAGTGGTGTAAAAGTGGGAGTATCAGTGCAGTGTGTTGTCAGCCCCTGAGGACCATGTGTAAGACATATTCAGTAAGCCCCATGAGCTCAATACCTGGACAAACTCTCTCCATGACACTTTCACTCGCTGTATGACCCACTGCTGAAACACAAGTGCTAGTAGCACATTTAACAGCCATGTTCACACTACTCTAAGTGACTCATATAGCTGACTCAAGCTTAGAGGGCTATTTTTGATCTCATGGGGATGTAATGTTTTCTCACTGTCAACACTTATATATCCCTCTATCATCTCTGACATCATAATCAGGGTAAAACTAAAATGCTATTTTAATGTCCGTTGTCTGTTTCAGGTTGTACGTTTTAGGGTAACTGAGGAATGTAAATAATTTCACTGTGTCCTGATTTACAAGATACTGAAAAGAGAATTGAAAGTGAAAATCCAGAGGGACATCAAGCAAAGTAAAATAACATATAAGATAAGCTGTTAGCTACTTTTAGACAACAGCTAACACAAGCATTCAACTGCTCCCTTAATTACTTTGCGTTTTATGAGAAGTTCCAACAAACATAATATTGATAATGAAGTGAACCATCACTTTGTATTATATAGAAATGCTTGTTGTATTGTTTTGTGTAAAGTTATAATCAATATTAACTTTCAGCCACTTCCTAGCTTTTGGTCATATTAGCCAGTAAGTGGCTGAATGCTAATGTCTGTAGCTTTCTGTGCTCAGCCAGCAGGTTAGCAATTTGGATGTTTTAAGTTGAAATATTGCCAGATATTATTTGTCTTCAGTTTTTAAGCAATCAAGAAGTAGTGAATGACACTGATTCATCAGATACTCTTATTTATTTTAAATTCCAACGAGCAGTCAGACATCCTAATAGCATTTGAGCTATCCACCCTTGCATTGTTGGTAGGCTGACTATTCAGACATGTTGTGTTATAGACAACACTTGCAATGTTAAGTTTGGTATTTAACCCTACTGCATGCATACCACCCAGTCAGCCACCATGTTTTTCCCTAAAACAGCAGATGGCATCCTCTGAATGCTCCCACTGTGGCCATTAAATAATTAAGACTCTCATCAAGACCTGAGCATGCCTTATGATGTGGCACACTGCCAGCCTGCACTACTTGGCAACGACAGGGCAGGGAAAGGAGTGAAACCCGGAGGGAAAGTGTCACATAGTGGAAAGAAATAAAATAAAATATGAGCATAACACGTTTTGTAAATTCTTGATAAAGCAGTCTGGACATTTTAGTTTTATTCTCCTGAGACGTAGTCTTTGACTTTGGAAGCAGAAATGCGCCCTAATGAAATATTTATCACTCTAAAGAGTCCTGAGGATAAGATCTGACACATTTAGCTGTATTACACCAGAGCTCTTGCCAAATGGAGTTTTTTTTTTCTTTTTTCCGTTCACACTCATTACCGTGTTTGTTTATGTTCGGCTCTCAGGCATGAATTATGAATTAACCTTAGGAGGGAGAGTCACTCAAAGGAAACATGGCTGCCTGCAGGGTACAGATGTGAACAGTCTCCTCTTACTACTGTACACAAACAAGCTCAATAAATTGTCATCTCCCCATTCTGCTAGATCGCAGCACAAAACCAAGCAGGGGATGCATGAGACCAAAACATTTGCCTCTCCCCGAAGCTTCAGCTTCACTGCCGCTCTGCCATGTCTCCCCGTCAATCATCCTGAGTGACATGTGGACTTCTCCTACCCCATTTCTCAGAGATGGCAGACAGTGCTGCTGGCGTTTACCCAGTGATTTCACTCTGCAGGGGTGTGGATCTCACTTCTCTATTGTTAATCACAGAGTTGGGTGAGAGGGCTACTCCCACACACTGACTCATTTGTATCTCTGCACAGCATGCTGGGACATTATTAGTCAAAATGTGGAGGACTGATGCTCACTCTGAGGCTTTTCTCACACAGATTCACTCCCACAGTTGGCTCATTTATAGATTGCCTCTAATCTGATGTTATTTGGGTCTATGGTAATGGCTTCTGAATGACCCTTTTAACACATACGTTTACAAACTAATCTAAACTTTATGTTAAAAAAAACCCACACACAGAGGCGCTGCTTGTCAACAGGCAAGGCAGGCAGGCAACGGCTTGGGGCCCCAGACTGATAGGGGGCCCCTGAGGGCTGACAAACCTTAAACCACAGCAAAATGTGCAAATTTAGCAGTGACAGTAGGAAACCTCCCTAAGGGTGCCCCATCTGACAGCACTTACTCTCGTTGGCTTATTGCTGTGAAAACCAATGTTTTTTAGTGAAAGTATAGAGGAATTCTCGGTCTATCATAGAGAAATCAGAAACATGACATTAAGAGGAAGGAGTAAGCATGGCAGACATGATGGTGATAAATGCAGGTTGTAGGGCCCCCAATTATTTCTTGCCTGGGTCCCCAGTAGTCTCTAGAATCATCACTGCCCACACACATTATAGTTTGACTTCTTTAATCTTATGTTAAATAATATTGCATTAATATTCAACATTCCTGTTCACATACATTTCTGTGGGCTGTAAAGACTCTGAACGTTGAAAGGATAGATGCAGCAACATCTTTCCTACGCTGTTAATACATCTGAAACACATGAAAACAAGGCCAAAAGAATAAGAAGAAAAGAAACACAATGCTTTTTTTGTCAACCTTTTTCCTTTTTCTGATTTAGCTATTTTCCTTTTTGCAGCTACATTCTTAAGATCATTATTTTAAACTGCTCAAAGCTGTCAACAAGAAGTTGAAAAGAAGTGGAAGAAACATTATGAAATTAAATATAAAATCAGTGTATATGTATTATTTTGCATCGATGGAACAAAAAATGAAAAATAGAATTGAAAAAGGTGTAAAAGAAAGTTTTTGGAGTTTATTTGTACTTTACAAATTCTCAGTCGCTTTAGGTTTGTCATTGCATTTGTGATAATGAATTAAATATGAGCACACACAGGACAAAGCCAGCTGTTCTCTCAAACCAATATGCCTAACATTCGTGTTAATGTAAAGCCTTGGTATAATGGTGCCGTGTGCCTTATTGACATTGTGAACAGCTGAAAGGTAATGGAGTTTTTTAGATTCATTGCTTTCCTCTTTATGTTTCTGCCTCTTTAGATAAAGCGCCGCACTTCTCCAGGCTCGGAGATGAGGAGGTCAATGCGGGCCAGAATGCTACCTTCCAATGTGTTGCTGCTGGAAGAGCTTCAGAGGCGGAGAAGTTCCTGCTGGAGGTCAGTGCTTCAATGGTGGACTTTAGAGCTAAAGTAACCTGTGTGTCTGACTTTGATGTGTGGATATTTTTACCTCTGGGACAGTCAATAGTACAAAAGACAAACTGCTTTCTGTACTCAATCCTCCATCTTTGAGAGGTACTTCAGGTCATGGTCAGATAATGAGGCAGTGGACCTCCTGGGTTCAGATGTCTAAAAGTCTTTTATAAACTTCAAAAATCACCCAGAGACAAGATGATCACTTTCTGTAGTTTTGTTGTTCTTCTGCCTTTTTAAAAAATCATGTATTTGCTGTTATTTGCATCACTTTGAACTGCAGTGCTTATCCTTTTAACATCTCATTAATGACTTTTTTCTCTCATTTTGTGTTGCTTTGTACTGTTTAACATTTCTTTCATGTTGTTTTTGTATCTGTTTTGCGGTATTTGTGGGGGTTTTGTATCTCTTTGAAGCAGCTGATCCTCTTTTTAGCATTTGTGACATTTGTCATTTTGTGTCTCTTTGTTTCCGTTTTATGTCTTTGTTCCAGTTTCACATCTCTGTGTAGTTTTTTGATTACTGACACTGTTCTTCAGATCAATCATTAACTGGAGCCATTTTTGATTTCGATATTCCAACAAAATGTAACTCAGTGTATTACTGCATTATAAGTGCAGAATCAGTGCAACACAGTTTATTGTGTTGTTGTATCATTCCGTGTCCCAGACGTGTTTGTGCTTAAATAAAGATAGCAGAGGCAGTTCTAACGCTGTGAAGGCCATCAAGGCCTTTGTGCCTCCTCACTTCACTGCCTATGTAAAGTAACACTGCTTAAAAGATCATAGTGTTCTCTGCTTTCCTCGCTGCCTCCTGTTTGTATTCAGATCATGGTCTGTGCTTTTGGTCTTTTTTTTTTAATCTAGAATGGCTTTTTTTTCTGTGAAGGTCAGATGGGTCATACAGTCCTTACCTCTGCTGGGAATAATGGGGGACTTAAGATCCCCACTCTTTTTGTAGCCTTGATTAAAGTAACATGGCTTTTTTCTTTTCTTCTCATTGTGGAAATTACAATGCGCAGCCACACTTTCGCTGCTTCTTGCCAACATCTTACCTCCCACTACAGCCAGCCAGAGTTAATCATGGTTAACCTTAGGTAAACATTCTGTTTGGTTTGAAAGTAGAGAGATCTGTGATTTATGTAATTGAAGCCTCCTCACTCCCACCTCTCTGCATTCTTTATCAAACCAGCCATTTGGTCACAACACGAAGATGAAGACAAATTGTTTGGGTAATTAGCTGGCATAACCACACAGGCGTCTGCTGTAATGAGATCCCCCGGCCACTAGAATGGCTCTCCTCTACCTTTAACTGCCCTCTTTGTCGTCTCTCTGTCCGCTGCACACGTGTCAGTCTGAGCTCTTTTGTCAGCATGTCCTCGTATCATTCTCACTTTCTGTTGTTGTGTCCTTCCGTGTTCATTGTTTCTGCTGTACCAGCTGCAGCAACATCTTGGCTGCACACGCCCACCTGATTAACAGACCCTTTTGTCGTTTCCTCGCCAATTAGCAGCAGCCAGATTGTTTACGTTACACGAAGCCACCTCACTTTTATTTGATCTATCCTGATTTAACCCTGCATGCTGCAGTCCACATGCTCGTCAAAATGAAATACGCTCAGTGGATGTAGGAGCGTAATGTATAATTGAGATTTTTTTTTTCTGTCATTGCGGTCACAAGATTTGTTGCCTGCTTAACCCTAACTAGCGGGTGTGTGTTTATGTGTTTGTTTGCAAAGGCCCTGCATGAGGTTTGTGTGGTCTGTGGGTTTTTTGAAGGTCCAAATCAGAAGTACAACCAGGAGCTGAACACAAACCAAAGGTCTCCCTGCTAGTCAGTGAAATACGTCCATGATTTAGATTCTGTGTATCTGTGTAACGTACAGATAAAGAAGGATGAGTATGAAGTTTAATGTTCACTATTTCACACAAAGAGAACGGCCTGAAAACATGGGAAAAATTTTCGGATTCAATGTGTTTTGTAGAGACTCCGCAGAGTTGACGGATGCTTGTGGTTTTAATGGTGTGTAACAATGTGAGAAATGTGTCTCATGGTGTAACAGCGAGGTGCATCATGCAACATTCATGCAAACCGCGCTCTGTTTTCAATATGACTACCTCCCTCTGTTTCTCACTTTCTGCTCTAACTCACTTTTGTTTATGTTCGGTTTCTGCTTTGAGACATGCTTTATGCTAAAACAAGCAGAGAGCTCACAACCATTGCTACTTCTTCTTCTTTATTGTTTTTCCACCAAAACAAGTCGACATGTTTCCTCTCAGCAATGAGCCTTGTTTTCTCGACTGATTAAACCTTAATGCATTAAAGCCCATCTGCCTCCCAGTTCTAACTGCTGAGCAGTGAAATGTTTTGGTTCAATAACATTGCACACAGAGGACTGAGGTTGTAGATGGGCTTCATTAAGGGACAACTCTTATTACATGTATTACCCCCATAATCACTATTATTTTAACAAGATTCCATTTGTTTTTATGAAAACACGTCTGATTGTCATATTGCGTGATTGAATCAGAGAAATGCTCCTGTTACCCTAATTAAACTGCACACAGACGGACAATCGTCCTTTGAAATCTCAAAGCTCTAATAAAAAATGACCCAGATTGCAATAATTAAAGTGGGTTTCTTTACATTATTAGCTTTGTGTGTCCCAGGAGCTCACTGGGCAATAACTGCTTACAAGAGCAAATGTAGATAATGAGTGTTTATGTGTGTGTTTGTGGGGGAGGTTGGTCTGTGTGTGCACCTTATAATAAAAACACTAATAACTTTATAAAGCATACATAAAGACTTCTTAGTTATATTACGACTGTGTTCTACAACAGAGCTAATGTCGTCCAAGTATTTAAACGAGGAAGTTATTTTAAAGGAGGAGGAAAGTAAACCAGTAAATGTGACAGAAAGAAAAATGAAAAATTTGAAAACTCATTTAATTCGACAAAGATTCTGGGGATCAGTCTAGTAGAAAAATGATTGACTTTAATTTAGCAGAACTTTAAACAACCAAATTGAGATGGGATAAAAAAAAAAAAAAGATTTTTGTAAAAATCAAGATTCTTATCTTCTGAGATTTTAAATAGATTCATAACCTCCAAAAACTTTCTTTTTTTTTTTGGCTAATCAGTCACTCCCTGCTTAGTGCTATGGCTAACCCTTTAACTCAGTAGAATACCAAATAGAGCAGAAAGAAGTGCACCCAGTCTCACTGATGTCTGGAGTAGATCCTGAAGTATGTACTAATTCAAAAATAGCCTTTGAATCCAATGATTGATGAATCCAGAATCGTTTTGAATCGAAAATAGATTCTGAATCAAATTGTGACCCCAAGAATAAAAAATCAAAATTTAATCATGAGACACCCAAAGATTCCCAGCCTTACAACTAAATCCTTATCATCTTACACTCCTAAAACACACATCAGGTTAAACAATACTGTATGTTCATTCTTTGATAGATCAGGCTGATCAAGGGTGACTTTTTAACTTTCAACATTTAAGTTTAATGTACAATGTATCTGTATCTGTATGTTTAATGTATCTGTTTCTCACTCAAGAAAACACTGTTTATTTTAGAAGATTGATTACAAACTGGGGTTATGAAGTTTCAGTGACGTTTATTACCATGGGCAAACTAATGAGGATCCTGAAGGTTGCATCATGGGAAGTGTAGGATCTAGGGTTTGAAAGCTTAAAGGTCACATATTGGGCAAAATACACTTCACGTGTTTTTCTAACACGATTATGTGTCCTTAATCGGTTTAGAAACGCTCCAACTATGAGAAAAGTCCATCCTCTCCGTCTTTTGCCTGCTCCACTTTTCAGAAAAGGTGCTTAAACACGGAGATTTTTTAGTTCATGACATCATAAGGGGCAGTAACCCCTCCCCCAGGTGGGTGACACTCCCACAGCTAGGTGTTTGTTCTGCCCTCTGAGTCTGCCTTCTCTCCGTTAACAATAGGGCATGGAGCAAGAAAGCCAAGGCCAACCCCCTGAAACAGAGAGGTTATTAGGCATGATCAAATACAGGATCAGAGTGGATTTTTTTTAACCATGAACTTCACCGACATGTTGGGAGGAGCTCTGAGACGTATTGAAACTGTCTGAAAAGAAGAATAATATGTGACCTTTGACTTATACCAGTAACAGTCACATCTTGGCCTCTGCTGCTTTAAACTGTCTTTTTTTTATATAACTGTGAGTATATTTGAATCAGTGACCTGTGCGAGTCCTGTGTGGCTGTTGCACATCAAACAGTGTTTGAGATGACATGTACCTGTATTTGTGTGGGGGAGAGAGGAACAAGATGACCCGTCCTGTTTTCTCTGACCCTGTCCTTTCTTGCCTTCCAGAGACACAATGGGGACATTTTAACGGCAGCGTCCGTCAAGCACTTGAGTCACTGGCGCTTTGTGGTATCCTTCCAGCTAGACAGCGTCCAGCGAACAGATCAAGACCTTTACCGCTGTGTCACTCAGTCCCCCAGGGGCTCCGGGGTCTCAAACTTTGCTGAACTCGTAGTCAAAGGTAAACACTCTCTTTTCCTCTTCTCTTGTTGTTGTCTTTTAGTATCTCTCTTGGTTTCGCTTGTTCCCAGCCATCAGTTTCCCTGCTGTTTGTATAATAACAGGATTTTCTGCTCTTCTCGGTCTCAGTGGATTACTGCGTCTGATTTAAAGAGGAACTGAAAATGAAAGTGATCCTAACAGGCAGTGATAGCCACGAGTGTGAACACATTTCAAATGACCCACAGGATATTATTTGTGCATGATGGAGGAAATCACAGACACCTATTTGAAATTGATTCCCCTATTACTCCACAATCACAAATTACATGGTTGCGCCCCACACACGAAGGCTCCGAGGACGGCACAGGACAGTCTCCCCAACATGTGTTGTTTTCTGAGCTGCAGTTGTCAAATCGGCTGCAATACTCAGCTCTTCAGCTCCCTGTCAAAAAGATGCTCACTTGACTTGGACTCCTGCAGACCCTGTCATATCATGTACCACAGATGGTGACCTCACTCCCATTACTCACTTCAGCCCCCCAGCCTGACACTGCTTTGACAGCACAGTAATGACATGGCTGTGGGAGGGTTTGATGGCATAACAATCTCCTGCCCTGAGCAAAGGGAAGATGAGGAGGGGAAAGAAGGATGTGAAGGATGCCAAATCTCCTTGTCTTCTACTGTATACCTCAGGGAAAAAAATGTGTTTCAGCAATATTGGGAATAAAGCAAGTGTTGGTTGGACGGCTAATTAGCTGGTAAGCCAGTCCGTCTCTTTGTTCCAGGATAAAATAAACTGTACCAACTAGCCTACTGTTGAGAGGACTTCCATGAATATTTGAAAGACATTTATGGTTTTTGGAAGATAAATCCTAAATACTCTGAATATTCCTGTGAGTGGTTCAAACATTTTGTTTTTGAAATGTATAGTTTTATAACCAAATATCAGTCAAAATGGTAATGATGGTAATTTTGTGTAACCTTTAGCTGCACTTTGTGTAAATTGCTTATTAGTGATTTTAAGCAGTAAATCCTTAGATGGTGAACTTAGGAAATAGGCTACAATAACCGGTGGGATCGGCAGCATCATAGTTCATCATGCGCACAAGGACCAACCACCTGCGTGTGTAGATCATCTTAAGTGTCCAGATTCCCACAAGTGCCCATGCCTGGTTTAGTGCACCACAGACCATTTTCTGTGAGAGCTTCACAGCTGCTCGAATCGCTGTTCACTCTTAGGCTTGTCCTGTATCCATTTGACATGCTGTGCAAGTTAATGTAAACATGCTAACACACTTAACTAAGATAAGCATACCAAACATGTACCCACTAAACATCTGCATTAGCATGTTGTGGTTAGCATTTAACCTTGAGGCAAAAACATAGATAAGTAGATAGACTGATAGATACAAAATTCAAAACCTGATGATTTATAAGAAGCTTTACATAATCAGTAAAGTTAGATAATTAACATGGTAAACATTATCCATTCTGAGCATCAGCATTGGCATGCTTATGGCCTCTAATGTTAGCCTGCTGTAGTTAGCATTAAGCTGTGTCTGTGATTTCCTCAGAAAGCTGCAGGCGTGGCTGCTTACTGTTAGTCTATTTGCATTTTAGCATGAAGTAAATCTGTTTTATTTATTTGAAGCATGGCTTCGGATATGTATTTTGATACAGGCTGATTGCTACAGTTCAAAACGGAATCCCTTTCCCAAATATTACTAAACCCTCTCACCAGCAGTTGCCAGTAGATGAGGAGACAGTAAATGGCTTTGTAGAAGGCCATGAAATCCCATTTTGTGTGCTCACACTCTCAGAAAATAAGAATGATTTGATCTGCATGGTTGTGGTTTTGCTTCTTTTTTTTCATAATGAGGACAAAGATGTTATTTTTGGCACAGCTCATTCTGCCCCTCGAGTGGACGTGATGGCCGGCTGTAAGTCATGTTCACTTCAACTGGCTGTAGCTCGATAATCTATTAAAGAGGAGCCGAGAACGAGTCCTTAACGAGACATTCATAAATCCCTCTCCCCCTATGCTCTGCTCAGAGGAGCCTAATCATCCCCTTAATGAGTTGGATCCACTCATTTCAAGACCATAGATTCCATGCAGGAATCATGATGAAGCCCCTTATTGCCCATTGAGGAAAGCAATACGTCCAATTAATGAATAAAACATTTCCATCTTTGTCCTTAAGGTATTGTATGCCTCTGCCTTTTGTTGTGGCCCCATGGTTGTTATATTGTGACTGTGAGCACATTCCAAGATGTCTGTGCTGGGATTTGCAGACTGATTAAGCATAAATCTCAAAAACCTAAATTAAACAGAAAGTAGCTCTGAGAGCGATGTTTAGTTTGAGAATAACTCCGTATGCAGAGGGAAACAAAGAAAAATGCAAGTCACAATATACTGAGAACAAGACATTGTAAATAAACAAACTTAATGAAGAGATAAAAAAAGGGCGGTGAATGTAATTATGAAATAAATGAGTGAGTTGTTTTAGATTAGGCCTCACTGTTACCTAAATGTAACCTGTCATTATGGATGCAGATGATAGGCCGCTTCAGGCAAACTCCTGGCAGTAGTAAGCTCTGCAGAGTAGAGGTGAGGTTCTGGTTAAGTTGAAAGCCAGCAGAGAGGAGGGCCATAAAAGGGAGAGGCGCCTCTGCAGAATTGAGGGATTAGTCACAGCCACAGATCTAACTCTGATCTTTTCTCATGCTTTGTCCTCGTTTCTTTTGCATTCCCTTCCCTCCCTCACACTGCTGCCCGTGTAATTGTTCAGTCGCTTGGATCTGCCAGTGAGTGACGTTTGACCGATGGGCTCTGGAATTAATCTTTGGTTTGGCAATCTTTACCGAGAGTGATGTAGAGTCTACTCTTTCGTCATTGGGTGGCCGGCTCTGAAGCCAGCACACTCAGTTAGAGAGGATGATGTACAGCAAATAATCCTTCAGTTCCAAAGATCATACACATTCAGTGCAGCGTGTGCACAGCTGTTTCTCCACTCACTAGTTTGCACAAATGTATGCGAGGCAGTAAATGCCTTCTTAATAGCCTTGACTAATCTGCTATTTGAATACAGTTTGACCTACTCACATCCTGCTTCCTCTAGGGACTCATTTAAGACCCAGTGGGCTTTAATGTAATGAGTAATCTCTTTGGATACAGCTAATTAATAAAATTAACACCACCACCTTAGCTCCAAAGTATATGTGCAGCAGTGCACCGTGTCTGCCAGAAAATGCTTTCACTGATGAAAACATGATGCAAGAGAACAGAAAAACAAAACCCTGCTTTTCATTTCCTCTCACAGTACCTCCGTCCCCCATCGCGCCGCCACAGCTGCTGCGTGCCGGCTCCACTTACCTGATCATCCAGCTCAACACCAACTCTATCCTGGGAGATGGCCCCATTATCAGGAAGGAGATTGAGTACCGCGCCAGCCAGTCTCCATGGTCAGAGGTGCACGGAGTCAACATGGTCACCTATAAGCTGTGGCATCTGGATCCAGACACGGAGTACCACATCAGTGTGCTGTTGACTCGACCTGGGGAGGGAGGAACCGGACCACCTGGACCACCACTTGTGAGCAGGACCAAGTGTGCAGGTGAGATTCAGCCTTCTGATGCAGATGTTCCAGGCTTCTTTTTTTTTTTTTTTTTTTCTGTCAGGTATGGTGTTAGTGTAAAATGAGTCACACTCATAGGCCTTTTATAAAAGGGGGACATACCACTGAGATGTCACACATTAATTAGCAAAAACACCATGTCTGTGATATCACATATTTCAAAAAATCTGATACATCAGAAAAAAAATGGTTTGTATAACTATCTCTGCTGAACCCCTCAGATTCATCTTGTGAGACCCACTGGTAGGAAAACAACGGCCTCATGTGATCAAATGTTGTGTACTTGTAGATAATATAGCAGCACATCATTCCACGCTGTTTTGGGTGATGGCGCTCAAAGTGTACATGCGGATAGGTGTAATACAAACATAGCTATCATCGTCAGCATATACACTTATTCATACAACAGTGCCGTGGGTTTTAACGCCTGACTCTAAACATGAAGGTGCGAAATACAAGCTGCTATTCACTGGCCAGTAGCTGCTGCTGCTGCGTTAAGCTGAAAACACACCACCCACCAGCCAGCTTTTATCCATATGTTGTTTGTTTAAAGCTGACTCACGGAGTATTGTTTACCTTATCACCTTATTCATTTCCATGATGTCCATGTATTGGTCATAATGTTTGTCGAGATAAGAGGCTCAAACACCCTGTAGTGCTCTCTTCCCCTTTGTGGTTTTGTGTTTGGGCAGAGATAGTTGAGCTGACGGACTCATAATTAAATATGTTATTCTAAGGGGAATACCAATGTGCACTGTTAAGGTGACACAGCGACCCAGAGCCCTTGTTAAAGTGATACAGTGCTACATGGTCTTTTAATACAAACTCTACAGGATACTGCTGTGTGATTTTTGAAATTGCTTTATTATATATTCAATCTAGATTTAAAATAACACTGATAGATACTATTTCTCCTTTGCACTTTTTAAATTACTCTCAAGCTCCACAGCTCAAAGTCCAGATGCCCAACAGCCAAGCACCGTCATTTAAGAGAGTCTTCAATTATAGGGCTGCATCTGTCGCGATAATCTGCTAAAATTCAATCAGAGAGGAGCTGATGGAGAAGTTCTGATTCAGTCACTGCATACACTTATCTCAGAAGAAAAGGCACATTTGCTATCAGGGGCAGCTCTCAACTCTGCAGCTAAGGAGACTGAGAGGAAAACTTTTTGGCTGCAAGCGTGGCAGGATTGGTTTGACATTTCTAAAATAAGATAACAGCTGGCTGACTGTAGTAGTTAGCCTTGGTGGGGGGGGGGGGGGGGGTTATATACGAAAAGCACAATTAATGGACAAGGATTTATAGCTGGCAGTGGTTAAGACACACTATATGAAGTTAAAATGACTTAATATCGATTCTCTTTAGTTATACTTTATTAATCCTGTGAAGAGAAATTCTAATTTACACACTGTTGTTGAACATGCTACACACACATACTGTATGCTGAAATACACACAGATGCACAAACAGGATCCTATAGACAAGCACTCATGGAGAAAAGACAGAGTGAGGGGGTTGCTGGGGGGGGGGGGGGGGGGGGGGTTCAGTGTCTCTCCAGCTACCAATTTCCAGACTAGGTCCGCACTGGGGCTTGAACCGGTGACAATTTGTTTCCCAACCTAAATCCCTACGGACTGAGCTACTGCCCTCAATAAACTTAAGAAAACTGTGAAATTTTCTTTTCTTTTTCTTTAATAAAGCTCAAGATGATGTCCTCAAATGTCTTGTTTTGTCCACAACTTGAAAAATATATGAATAAGAGTTTTGAGTTATCATAATTTTAATATCTTAAATACTCGATGGTTCTGTTTGGAATTGTTTTTAGCAGACTGTTTGTTTTTGTTCTTTATGAATACACATTTCGAAGTTCGTAGCCCTTTCAACTATTATTTATCCTAAATCTGCTCTTTATGTTCCTGACTATTAAATACAACGTTTTAATATATTTCATTGTCTGACATCAGCCAATAAAAAGCTCATTAAAAGTCTTAAGTCTTGGGGCGCGCTGGTGGTGCAATGGTTAGGGCGCGCGTCCCATGTATTGAGACTCTCATCTCATGCGGTAGGTCCAGGTTCACTTCCACCCGTGGCCCCCTTCCGCTTGTCGTTCCCCACTCTCTCTCCCTGGTTTCCGACTCTATCCACTGTCCTCCCTCTGCATTAAAGGCACGAAAAGCCCAAAAATAAATCTTAAAAAAAAAAAGAAAAAAGTCTTAAGTCTAAAACAAATAGCTAATAATTCTTTCTTCCTCACACTGCTATCTGTTTTCTCTTGTTGTAGTTTTGTTTATTAATGAAGCTAAATGCATCATTTTCCCTTTAAATTAGTCACATTCACATTCATCATTTTTAATTCTCATCCATCCTCTTAGGTGAAAATTTTTCTGCTTTAACCCCCTTTGGTTTGTTTTTTATTTCACCAAATGACATACTTTTTACCGTCTTCTCAAACCACCACTGTAATCCATCAGCGTGCAGACTCAGAACACCCAGGGAGTTGATCAGAATACCTGCGAGCCACACCCATGCTAACTGTATAATATATGAACACACACAGTGTATAGACCAAAGAGCACTGTGTTGTTGCAGATGCAAACACAGAGATGCGGGCAGTCATTACTGCGGGCTACATCTGCAGTGTGTGTGCAGCAGTGACATGAAATGGAGAGCTTTGTGTTACCCAAAGGCGGTCTGTGGATTCGTGTCTTCCATGGTCATCACTCTTCACTATGCCCAATAGTCTCCTGCTGCCACACACCATCCCTCACATATTTCCCTCCGCGGCTTCACTGGAGCTTCCCCAGCCCCCTCTCCAATGACATATTAAAGCTACGCTCCTCTCCCAACAGCCACAGACACCCCCCATTCATCAGGCACCAAGACTGAGCTCACAGGCCTTCCCTCACCAATCCTTGCTTGCCCTGCCCCGACTCAAGAGACACAGGAAATTCACAATAAAGAAGTTAAAAAAGAAAAAAAGAAAAAAACGACGCCGGTATCGAGAGAAAGAAGGCTTCGTTATGGGAGTATGTGTGTGGGAGAGAGGATAGTTTTTCAAAGCGTGAGAAACAGTAAAAAAAAAAAAAAATTAATAGAGTGAAAGTGTGAGAGGTGAAGCGAGAGAGGATCCATGGCATAGGAAAATTGCTTTCGGAGTTGCCGGTATCGCTGTTTGTGAAAGTCACTAAACTCAGCCTTTAATGATGTATTTACATTTCAACCACTGTGACATTAGCTTGTTCAACCATGTGTGGGATAAGTAATACTGCTGTGTTTGCTGAGCTGTTAAACAGGGCATTTAGATGCAGTACTAGTTCAACTCAGGGGAAGTATAGGTGAAATTAATTTTGTCAGCGTGTCCGTTAGATTTTGCCTTTAGGTTGCTGAAAAGCTGTGACTCTCTGCTGGTTGAATTATTGTTTTTGCATTGAGTCCTGCATGGTTTTGTTACAGCTCGTGCCTTAGCATATAGGGGATATTTCATCAATTGACAAAAGAAAATGAATAATCAATAACATAACCACAATCTGGAAAACACTGCCCAGGCTTATTTTACTTGTTTGTAAAGCTTGAAATGAATTAACTCAGACGTCTATTCAGATCTTTTTCAAGGTCCCCTCCTTTTATTTACATTTTCTAAATGTGTCGAGAGAGCCTTTTATTTTGTCATACCTCTAAACTATAAGACTTACTGCGTCTCGATATCTAAATGGCAGGTATGTTTAAATGGAAATTAAAGTCCTATCCGTTCAAGGGAGCTTTTCTTTCAGAGTAATTTTATTACCTGAGATACAGTTTTTATCTTTGTATTTTACAACACCTTTTCCCGAGTGTTTTTATTTATTTATTTAATGTTCAACTAGACTTTAATCATTCATTTCTAATGGGTTTTTAAATGTGTTTGCTGCTTTCTCTTTTTAATGATCATTTTGTGTTCTTATTTCAGTCCATTATTCTCTATGTGAAGCACTGTGGGCTACATGTTTGTATAAAAGGAGCTGAATAAGCTGAGTTTAAACCAAACAGTAACAATGGAAACCTCCACCTGCTTTATTTCACCTTCTTGACCATGTAGGAGACTCTAATCACCACCTGGTTCCCAGATCTCCCTGACCCCGCCTCCAAACCATCTGGACTACATTTCCCCTCCTGACCCCACATTCCAACACTGAGCCCTTACCACCCTCCTTTGCTGTTGGCCTAATTAGGTTTAAGAAAAAGGAAATCCGTGGTGGTGTTGTTGTTGTGATTTCAGGAAGGTGGTAACTATCAAATAAAAAGAAGGGACATTTTGACCCGGAAAGAAAAGTGAATTTCCCCTTCAGAAGTCGTGCCTTTCCACCTTGACTAATTTCACTCTTCCGTGGTCATGCTGAACATTTCCCCTCCTTCACAAACATGTGGGCTACTTGTCTACACAGTATTGCACACAGTATTGCACACACCTCTTTGCAGGGCCGAGCCATTCTCATACGGGTGCTGTAAAACTAATGGCCGTGAATGTGAACATGCTCTCTGTCTGGCTCTGACGGCCATCCAGGTGTGCTTGATGAGCCATTTCTGTGATTATCAGCACGGTGCATTAGCACAGCTTGAAGCCCCTCAAGTAAATCACAGAGGAGAGGCGAGCATTTGTACTGCAGGTGGTCCCCAAACTACGTTAATGGGCTTCCACCTGCTGCTGGGTCACTGAACCTTCTGGAAAGCCTCTAGTCATGATGTTCCCGCTCTGTTCACACTGGAGCATGACTAAAATTAGCCACATTAGGAGCACAAGTGATTTGCCTTTCCTGGCATGTCGTTCATCATATCTTTCTTTCTGGGCCAGAATCCACTATATGATCACATTCAGGGTGTTTGGATTTGTGCATGTTAGAGTTTTCGGTTTAGCTTTGGTACAGGCCTGCATGTCCGTCTAAATGAGGTTTTCCCATCTGACAAAGTCAGTCCAGATCCTGTCCATGCATGCATGCAATCTAAAACAGCCCTGCTCTGTCCTGCTGCTTTACCATGTCACACTTTTTCTGGGCGATAATAAACCAGAACTTGTCACATCCACTCTGAATTCTAATCTCCAAGGATCAACATGGTGCTCTAGGCTTCAGGCCACATTGGGGCGGCTGCAGCTTTCAAGCCACAGGGTGCAGGAGAATGGGTGGGTGCTCGTGGCACCCTGACAAATAAAACGAGGCAAGGGGAAGGGGCTGGCACAAATGTCCACTTTGAGAAAAACCTACAATGAGCACACTGTGGCCTCTTTGGCGGCCCTTTCATCAACTCAGCAGTTAAATGCCTCTCTTTATTTAGCTCTCAGACTGTGCAGACTATCAATTGCACCATTAAGACAATCCTCAGTCACACTGAACAATGGAACATTAACATTTCGCACTGGGTGCAGTCTACTACTTTGTGATTACTGCGCCCACCCATTTATCTGCCGCCACATTAGTCTGGAGGTTCAGATCAATGCTCGGGTCATATTTCCATCAAGCCTGGGATGCCAGACAGCAAATTAAAAGAGAAAGCTGGTGACTGCAGAAGTCTTCAGAATGAATCGGAAGTGTCAGAAAATCTCACTTTAAAAGAAATGCTTTAACACAGGGCAGTATTAAGTGCACAAGAAATGTGTCTTAGGCATGCCTTATAATGTTAGCATGTTAAGTAATCTGCATTGAAACTTTTGTGAGAATTAGATTAAAATAGAGATATTCATGAAGCGATTGGCCTATGTAATGATTTTATACAGCAAATGTTTGTGCTAGAGTGTCCTTGCACAACCACGGAGCACCTTACAAATTCATTTTCTTAGATAATTCTTGTTTTAGTGCATTAGCTCTTGCTCAGTCATGCATTATCCGCTTTATTTAAGTCCCTTGCTTTAATCTGTGCTGCTGTGTGAAACCCACTGAGGGTTTGAGTCAGTGAAGAAATTAAGACCTTGGCCAGTGACCTCAAACTCCACTGATCTCTCCCTGTACCCCATATCTCTACTGTCATTCCCTGCCTCCCTGGCCCATTACTCAACGTGTCCTATTAAAAGAATAAAGCCATATCATACATTATGTAGCATATTGCTTGACAAAAAGGCATTGATTGTGTTAATAATGGCCGCTGATAAATGCCCCTATTGATGCTGAGGATGTCCTTGGCTTCACTCAGCCTCTCTCCAGTTTTCCGATGTCCTCTCGCACACTGGCTGCTCTGTGTGTCTGCGTACAGAGGCTCTCTGTGTCTTACATTTTGGATATCACAGACAGAGCTGTTGTTCTTTGGTCTGAGTCAGTGAAAGTCAGGGTTAACCCTGGCAGTGACCAGAATTAACTTGGTGTCTTCTAAAAATATGCGACAGGCCATCGCGGTGACCCAGCAGTAAAAGTGACCAGCGGAAGTGAGTGCCCTTGTGTGGCACTGGCATTTGTTGTGTGTGTGTGTGTGTGTGTGTGTGTGTGTGCGCGTGTGTGGATAAAACCAGAGGGCAAAGAAGTAGAACTACTGGATAGTCCATTTTCTCTGCGACACAGAGGCTTGGACTAGTGGGAGTGCGACAGCAACCCGCAGCCTGTCCCATTAATTAGCACAATTGGCATGAGTCCCTGCTTCGCCAAGGGGGATGTGGGTGGGATGTGCTGGCAGCAAAATGTTGACCTCCATGTTGTGATTGGGAAAAATGGTGGCATGTAGGAGGGGAGTAGGTAGAAATCTGCAAGGGTAGTCCTGGGTCACTCTGTCTCTTTGTCCAATATGAAATATTTCACAATAAAGGCTTCAGTACTTTTTAAATGACTTTGCAGGTTCTTGGCAGTAGATCTCACATAATGTTCTCCTTTTCTTTCTTTCTGATCTTTTTTTCCTGCTCTCAGAGCCGATGCGTGCATTGCGGGGCCTCACAGCGACAGACATCCAGCCCAGGCAGCTGTCCCTGCAATGGGAGAATTTGGCGTTCAACCTGACACGCTGCCACACCTACTCAGTATCCCTGTGCTACCGCTACACCACGGCGGGAGGCGGCGGAGGCCATAACACCACGGTGCGGGAATGCCTGGCAGTGGAACACAACGCCTCACGCTTCACGCTGCGTGATCTGCCACCCTACCACGGCATCTATGTCCGTCTGTCACTGGCCAACCCGGAGGGGAAGAAAGAGGGCAGGGAGGTCACCTTCCAGACAGAGGAGGACAGTAAGTCTCCAGTGGAGGTCCCAGAAATAGATAGTATGAAAAATAAACATTTGACAATGTGGTTATTGTTTTATGGAGAAATATAAACTGTAAGTAAACATTCAACTCTTAGTTTATGATGCACAGCCTCAAGGATGAAAATGGAGTAGACACATGCTTAGAAACACAATAATTCAATGCAAATAAAAAAATAAATAAAACAAACTACATCCTCAAAATGTATCATAATGTTAAATCAACACATCTCAAAACACTGTCTAATAAACTTAACTTTATCATCTTTTACAGGCTTTGTTTTGCATTTTCTTTAAATTCAACACACTTGAAATGCTTCCTCCGGCTCCTCAGTCCTTCTCTTACATACGCTTTCAGAAAGGTTAACCATCCGACTGAGGCTCAATCCGTTTTTTCAAATGATCCCCTTCATTTTCTGATGAAAGTTACATAAAAGAAAAACATTATATCTAACACTCTGGCAACCCCGAGAAAGGATTTTGTGCTTACGTCTTATCTCCGAGGATTTCTTTGTGCTGTATCTCTTCGTCTGCATGCCGGCCGAGGGAGAAATCAATTCTCCCCCCAAAAAAATCAAAACAAACAAGATTTACAATAAAGTGAAATATATATATAGAGAGAGAGAAAAAAAAGATGAAGAAAGTTTTTGTATTGAAGATAAATGTAGCTATAGATACAGTGCACAGCAATTATCAGTACTTCATCCAAAAGCCTTAATAAGCAGCTCTGTCCTCGATACTGACTCAATTCAAAAATATCAGTCGACTCAGCTGTTCGGCTTGCTTGCTTTAGCCTCAGGCCTGAATCTCACAGCAGTCTTTATCTGTACAGCGCTCACACAGACCATAGGGACTGAGGCTGCAACAGAACAGCCCAAAAATCAGTTCACACATTCAGACATTGAACGTTCAGGCGTTCACGGTACGTTCACTGCCACTCCAAAAAACAAGTTTACTAGCAAGTGTCTGACAAACTCATTAATATATTTTCAACTTTCACCGAAGATTGATATGAAATTTTAATATTCTTTCTATTTTTCTTTCTCTTTTGTGTCGTGGTTACATAAGAGATGCAGTTCATGAATTAACTGTGCCCTTATCTGATGTTCTCTCTCTCTCTCTCTGTCGCTCGCTGTGTGTCTCATGTGCTGCATTGTTCTGAGCCGCTGTGACATTCACTTCTGTGATGTTGACAGGCGAGGCTCGCTGGGGGATTAGTACTTCAATTTTGCCTACAAATGTTTGTTCTGACAATTTCTTATAGTTCCCGGAGGCATTGCACCAGAGTCACTCACCTTCACCCCGCTGGATGACATGATCTTCCTGAAATGGGAGGAGCCCGTTGAGCCCAATGGCCTCATTACACAATATGAGGTAAGCTAAAAGGTTGACACTAAACACCCAATTGTTAAAAAGCATGTAAAGTTACATGCAGGCTTTATTGCTTATATACGTAAATTACAAAAGAAAAAAAAACTTGTAGGATAAGGACTGATTGCTAACTCAATCTGTGTCTTCACCTTTCAATAATCCAATAACAAATACACAGAAAAAGTTCATTCAGGATAATGTTTGCTAAGGCTGAAGAAAGTATAGGCTAACTTCAGTTTAGGCTAACATTAGTTTAAGCTAATTGCAGTTTGCATGCTCATGCAAAACAGAAAAATACCCCAAATTGTGTATTAAGCTAATGCTTCTCTTTCTTTGTGTGCCTAGCCTGGCAACAGCAGACCACTTTTAAATGCTTATGCCTTAAACCTTCAATTTGCGAAACAAGTGACATATGGTCAAGGGTGGTAATGACACAGAAGCTGAGTCCAACACTCAATGAATATAGCTTCTAGTTCAGCGTATACATAGACTTGTGGTGTGATATAAAAAACCAACACTTTTTTCAACATTATGTGAACTTCCACTTACGCAGATCATTTTTCTGATGGCTTATGAAGCAGGAGCCATATTGTTGTAACAATAAAGGCTCGATTAAACATTGAACCACTGTATAAGATAAGCATTTGCGATTCGCCTGAGAGAGGCTCAACTTTTAATATATAGAGACCATCATCAGTGATAAGACACTAAGCTCCAGGACAGCTGCTTTACGGACCTCGTGGTCTCGTTCTTATGTCAGAGAATTTGGGTTTAGTATTAAATTACAGGGAGCTTTTTTTTCTTCACACCATGACTCTTGATTTTAATATTGATAAGGCACATAGCCATATTGCCCAGTAGTAATAGAATTGATAGTAACATGAAGACATTATCAAGCATCTCTTAACATTTTGAGTTCTTTCTTGGTGAAAGGGATATGTGCCTGCACTTTTGGTATTTCCATGCCCAGTGCAGAAATACTTTCCTCTCTATTACATGAGCATTTTCCCTTGAGGGTCACTGCTGCTGGTAAGACACGGAGATGTGCTCAATCCCCAAACCACTTATGTCCAATTTACATTCTTCTTCACCCAACCTTTTACGCATGGCGGGCTTTGCCTACATGCTTGGATCGCTCTCATGACCTCATGCACATGGCCTAGCCGCAACGCTGGTTTGTGCCATTAAAACAGAGCCCTGTGTCATTAATGCAGAACTCCATGTCATGCTGTAGGCCTCATGTTTAACAGGATAATGAATGTACTGGATACCCTCAGCCTGTGCTAAACTGTCAGTGGACCTGCCCACCTATCCTTGAGCCTTCTTTCTTTGGCCTCTCTAGCAATGTCCTCTCAAGGATATTATTAAAAAGGATTTGCGGTTTGACATATAAAGTGAAGCCTGCACAGGATTTTTTTCTCTGTGTTGATCTCCCTTGGCTGACGGAGAAAGCTGTATACAGAGCTGTAGAAATCCCCTTCATTTCTCTCAGATTAAACCGTTGACCACACTGCCTGAGCCCATCAGCCGCCATGCTGTCCTGCAAGCCCTCCTCACAGCTCAGTGCTCTGTTGGACATCTTTTATGTCTGCCTTTGTGGAGGAAACGCAGAGGTCCGTCTGTGTTTAGTTAACAGGATGGCACATAATTCTATCTTCCCACTAAGGAGGCATGAGCACACATTAAGCCCGTCTTATGATAATCAGCCAAGCCTTTGCTTTGGCTTGAGTGGCATCTTTGTTGTGTGCGTGCTGTGCACATTCATTATAGCTTATGGGTTTGTGTTCACTCCTTCTGTAAAGTGGATCTCTTACAGCTTTAATGCATATCCTAATATGCTCACCCTTGTCTGATTGCAGTAAGGTCACCTCATTTAGCTCTCCACCATTCTAAAGAGAACAAGTGGAAATCCTTGGGAGAGTGCTGTGCTGGCGAGGCAAATCACCTCTTGAGGAAAAACTCACTTTCACTTTTAAAGGACACTTTTGCTCATCAGTTTTTTGAGTGTTAATGAACATTAATGCAACTTTTAAACACTTTTCAATATGAGGCGTCTTCTGTCCATGGCCTTCATAATGCATTACGAAGTCAGAAAACCATTTAGCGCTCCTCATACTTTAAAGAAAAAAAACTCCAGGCTCCCTCTGTGACCTTGAATTAACAGTGCCTATGCCAATCAAGTCCTATTCATCTAAATTCATACTCGCACATGCGAAACAGCGCACTGATTTAGAGAGGCAAATTCATTTCTTTCTACGTTTATTATATCAATCAAACCTGAGCATAACTAATTATGACTGAGCCATTCGTTTTCTGACTTAATGACCTCTTTCGATCAGAATAAAACTTAATAAATCACTTGAAATCTGCTAGATGTCACAATAATGAATCATAAAATCAGTGCTAATGTGACTCTAGCTCATCGTTTATTACCCTGAGACCATCTTGCTATTTTTTATGTCCCCAAACCAGATCAGTTACCAGAGTATCGAGTCATCTGATCCAGGTATCAACGTCCCAGGCCCGAGAAGAACCGTGTCGAAGCTGAAGAACGAGACCTACCACATGTTCTCCAACCTGCACCCTGGAACTACTTACCTGATCTCCGTCCGAGCCCGTACGGCTAAGGGCTTTGGCCAGACGGCCCTCACGGAAATTACCACCAACATCTCAGGTATTATGACTCCTGAAGCTCAAATTGTAGATAAAATGTACAGAGACAGAAAGCCTGTTCATGAAGAACCTGCTCTCTATGCCGTCACAAACACCAGACTTCACCCACTGAGTGCTATAATGAGGATCCAACTTTCCTCTCTTTTGACCTCAGCATCTTTTCCTCTCTCCAAAGGCAAAACTACTGCTCCCCCCAGTGTAAAAGCTATTTTCTGTTGCCTCTCCAAACTCCTGACACACTGTCATCTCGCAGTCCTCGAGACATAAATTAAGTCACAGGGAGGGAAGCAAAGAAACACCACAGAGGGGACACTGCTGTGTTTTTTTTTTTTTTTGTGTTAAGAAGGATGCAGTACATTCCAGGGACCAGAAAGTCACCTCAGAGAGTCTCAGAGCTTATTACTGACAATAGATATACAGCTTTGGTGTTTCTGCTTTCTTTTAATAATGCATTTGATCCTGTTGAGGTACTGGATTACGCCTTGTAGGAACCCATAACACGACCAATCCCACCACTGTCCCGCTCACAGATTAACTCCGTCTTCCTCCTCCTGCCTACGTATGTCTTTACAGAGATTCCAGTTTTGTTTAATTATAGATTTAGTGCACAATCACTGCTTACTGGCTGTGCGACAGGCAGAGTACTGGCAGAGAGCCAGACCGCAGATAGAGTCCAAAAGTCTTTGCAGATCATCCTCAACCTCCTCCACTGGCCCACGGTGCAGAACATTCACTTACACTGAGCGTCTCTCAAATCTGCTCTGACAGCTAGCAAACACTGAACACCTTCAACAGCTACTACTGTCAGCGTCTCCGAGCAATACCCACCGCAGAGTCTCCAGCTACACACATTCCCTCATTCGCACACTCACACATACTCCAAGGCATGCGCACTGCTGTTGCTAATAGACACCCGTCCTTCAAAGAGACTCTATCTGGCAGCAGGCGTCAAACCTTCTTTTAGTTGTACAAACCACAACAGACCTTTAATGTCAACAAAGGCACGAGCAGTGCTTTCTTAATGATGTTGGCTCGTATATGCTAACATATTAGCAAACTACTTTTTCAGATGATAATCAGTGATTGCACCTGAATAGTTTGCTCTCTTTCCACTCACTAATTGGCAGCTAATATTCAAGGGAAATGTGCCGGCACATCTTTGCCAGGAGGAGCAGGACATAAGCCAGATTCTTTCAAATGAGAAGCCCACTTAATTTAGCCTCACACCAATGACTTTTAATTGGACTTGTAGCAAAGACAACTGGAAGTGAAATTCGAAACAGTGTCCTTAATATGAGGTTCATGGTTTTGGCTATAGTAGCACTTTAGCCAATTATGCAAAAAAAAGGTATGGCTCTAAAAGCTGATAGTATACGAGACTATGAGGGGATGAACATGCAGAAAACGAGCTGGACTCTTTGTTTTAACCATGCTATTTGAACGCAATGTAAGGCAATCTGTGTTCAACCATCATTATGATTGACGTTTAAGTGTGTTGCCATGTGTTCTTAGCTCCCACATTTGATTATGGAGACATGCCTTCCCCCCTGAGTGAGACAGAGAGCACCATTACTGTGCTGCTTCGCCCTGCCCAGGGCAGAGGGGCACCCGTCAGGTGAGCAAATCATCCTTTAATGTATATATTCGGTTTCTTTTTAAAAAACAAATTCTGTTTATTAAAGGCGCATCTCCACCTTGTGTCCAGTACATACCAGGTGGTGGTTGAAGAGGAGACAGGGAAGAAAGTGAAGAGAGAGCTGGGGCTTCAGGAGTGTTTCCCACTGCCACTGTCTCACGGTGATGCGCAGGCTCGAGGCACTCCGCACTATTACACGGCCGAGCTGCCACCCAGCAGCCTCCCCGAGGCCAGTCCCTTCACCGTGGGCGACAACATCACTTACAACGGCTACTGGAACAGCCCTCTGGACCCTCGGAAAAGCTACCTTGTCTACTTCCAGGCTATGAGCAACTTCAGAGGGGTGAGTGTTTTCAAAATCCCACCAGTGGTGCCGCAAATCTGGCAACCCTTCACTGACTAATGTAGACATTAGTGCTCAGAATAATTCTGAGCCAGCGATGAGGGCTGTTAATTAGTATTTGTATTCACTAATGCTGCGGTTGACGCTGTAGGACAGTTGGCATTGTCTGGGCCCAAAACCCTTGAAAGGGTATTTGTGTGGATTGAGAGTTTGTTGGATGAACACATATTTAGCTGGTAAAACTTACAATTGATGTATGCTTATATCCGACCTCTTTGATTCTTTGCAAACAAAAGCATGTCTGAAGCAGGGAATTAGTTGTGTTCTTTACTTACTTTTAACAAAGCCATGATTAGCAGGAATTACTCAGAGTTGATAAAGTACTTCACTTCATTCATCTGACACTTTCTCCTTTTCCCTCCTATTCCTTTCTTCTTTGTCCTGTAGCTTCATGTCTTCATACAATAGTCATTTTATTGTTGTCCTTATACACCCCCCTAACTCTTTGATCAACCTCGACTCTTGAATATCTTTGAAAAGCCGTGTTCAAGGGGAGTCCAAGGTAACCTGGCTTTATGAAATAGATGTCTGCGTTTTTGTCCATTTAACAAAACCCTTATGAAACCTTGTTAGTGGAGGATCAGGATGGTATTTCACTCTTGTATTTCCATCTATTTCAACGAGCACACAAAGGTCTCCAGTCTCCAGTCGTACCCAGTGGACATCACATTACCTCTCCAAATTCCATTACAGGAAGAGCCGCTACCTGGGTGAGGCAATTACTTAGGGATAATTGGGCACAGGTGCAGATGATCAGAGGCAGAAAGCTGCTGCTTTAATATTCACACACTTGTGGCAACATGGCTCAGACGTGTTGCTGTAGGTAATGCAGCCTTCTGTGAATAAATACCTGCAAGCTGAGCTACTGTTCGGTTTGACTTTAGGAGTCCTGTTGGTGGTTACGTTGTGATCATGTCTTTTAAAGCCCCATGAACAGAGCTGGGTGTTTCATCCCCACCAGTAGCATCTTTTTCCGACCCAGTGGAGAAACACACAGAGGTACTGCAGTGTGAGCACTCTACACAAACCAGGCTACTAAGCACGGGATTAAACAGGGGAGGCCTGGCTTTACCGGCGGATGGGATTAGGTTTTGTTTTGCCTGGCAGGGGGCCAGCACCCATGACCTACAATGAGTGGAGCACAGTGCCAAATCCCACAGCCAGTACTGTCTTCCAGTCTTTGAACCCCCCCGCTACTTTTGCCTGGAAATACAGTCGCAGTCACTGTTGAATTCTGGTCTGGAGTTCTGTGTCGGTGCGGCACGACTCCTAAAGAAACACTGTGATGTGAGGACAGGAACAACATTTTCATAGCTTTCTCTGGACAACAACTGTTCAATGATGCAAACTCTTATCAGACTCACCTTTTGTTTTGGTGTCAGTGTTTCAGACTTCAGACCTTTGTGGAGGCAAATTCTTTCTTGGAGTGTTTCCTGTTTATATTTTGCCAGAAGTCTTTTTTTTTTTTTTATTTGATTTTTTTTCAGGATTTAATCAGTTCCGCACAGTTGAGGGGTGGCAAGTATCTGGGCATGAAACCAGTCGACAGCAGGGCACAGACGACATGCCACAGCAGGACTACAGCAACATGTATGCACACATGAGGCCTGAAGCTGAGAAAGTGCTAACTACATTAAGAAAGATCAAATAAAAGAGCATAACAGCTTTAATTTCAGCACTAACAAAACAGCACTAATGCCTTGTTGATGTTAGTATCAATATAACCGTCATTTACATTTGCGTTTTACAGTCTTTTCACAGCCGTCACATCCAAGTGTAAATGAGAGCATCTATTAAAACCACAAAGCTGATGTTAGGGTTCAGTTCCTGCAGCCTTTATGCTCCACAAAGGTTCAGTTTTGCAAAATGTATTTTGTGCCTATTTGGATTTTCCGTTTGTAATTTTTCTTCTTGCTTCTCTATGTGCAATTATGCCTTTCAGGCCTTTTTTTTTTTGCATTTTAGCACTCTGCTCACTGCCACAAAATTGTGAGTCAAAAAGAGAATTTTTGCATTGTAAATGTGTGTTTGCACAGAAGACCGAAAAAATGTAAAATTCATGTACAATGGGATATTTTTATGGTAGTTCTTGGGACTGTGTACAAACAACAGAAACGTAATCATCTGGTGCCGACTCATTTTGGAAGAGGGGGGAAAAAAACAAGGTACCTACATTTGTACTAAAAGGGTAGCTGGCACTGAAATCAGTTCTCCCTTTAGAACGAAACATCAGAGAAGAGTTGCATATTCATGCAGATAGAACAAATGCCGATAATGGTTACTGCCTATAGAAGGACAGACAGATGGCTACAGATGATGTTTGCATACTGAACACCTTATTGAAATACAAACACAATTGCCAGCTTACCTATTTTATCACTTTTTTTTAATTGTTCTGTGCATTAAATGAGGGTTTGTTGTGTGGTCTTTTTATGTTTGTGTTGAATGTCTTTGTAGAGGGGGTACAGTGGCAGCCATGGGAATAGTTTAAACAGTAAGAGACACCCATATTATTTGGCATTTCCCCATGCTCATTATCTGCAGAGTGGCTGTCAAGCCTCTCTAATTGTTTTGATTGATTCATCTAAAGAGGTACATGAAAGACTGTTGAAGCACACTGTGGCTCTTTAGGCCATAAAATAATGATTTACAACATCTACTCTTTATATCTACCAACTTCACACACACACTTTTAAAAGCCCGAGTGTGTGCCGTGGAGCCTCATGTTGCATGCTGGCGTTAGTGTTTTGTGTTGAGAGTTTCCAGGAAGCAGCAGCCCCTCTGGGGTGACTGTTACAGCACAGCCAGATGTGTGATGTGAGTCCCATGATAGTGAGCACATCAACTAACTCTTCAGCGGAGCCTGCACACAATGAATAAGATGTGCATGTTGCAGAATGGACTTCTATCCATCCTATTTAACCTACTTGTCCTTACTATAATGGATGTGCATGTACCCTCTTTTCATTAACCAAAGCTTGTAATGATTGAATGGAGAGGACGCCTTCAAGTGCTGTTTCTGTAACAGAGGTTGGTTTCGGATGAATCAGCCTTTTTTTGATGGAAAATATTTCTTATAATTGAGTCAGCTCAAAGTCACCCGTCAGTGTTAGAAAGAAAACACAGAAAGAAGAAGAAAGTAACCAAGGTTGAACTTTAAAACAATGTAGCTATTGATTATTAATGAAGATGAATAGCTAATGAAAAGCCATTCAGATCAATTGTTCAAGAGCAGCAATAAAAGCATGCAATAGACAGCTCCTTGTAAACACGCAGTGCAGGGTCTTGTCATTTTTAAAAATAACTGCAACATCTCAGTAACTATTGGAGTCGAGAAAGCCCACGTTGTTTCAGAAAGCGACTATGCGGAATACATCCATAATTTAGGCTAATTTGATTGGCTGCTAAATGGAAGTAGGACAAAAACACAGCTGAAAGGATATAATACCTTTTGCAGAGGGTAAACATACGTTCTGTCATTCTCCAAGCCTGTGCGGTTGGTTTATGGAAATGAAACGACAGTCTGTCTGACAGACAACATGTTTGTCTACAGTCTGGCTCTGTGTTTTCAGATTAAACTATTGGGTTAAGAGCTTGTTAAAGTGGCTGTCTGCTTGAAATGGATTTTCAAATTTTAACTAAACCAATTTCACTGGAGTTTGAGGAAAGCACTTTTTGCTCATTTCCGAACAGGGGAATTAGCATAATTGTCCCATAATGCCTGAATTAGCATCTGTAAATCTTAATTTGATAATGCATCTCCTCCAAGAGGTGGCAGGATGGAATTCGATTACACTCCTGGATCTCATTAGTCCTGTTTGACAAAGGTCCTTTTCATAACACTGAGATGTCATCAGCTGAAATTTAAATAAAATTAATTCCTTTTCATAGCGGTGCACTGGTCTGAAACCCTCCTCTTAATTATGCACACTCGCTTTTAATCTCTCATCTCTTCTCCTTCAGCAAGAATTTTCCAAACTGTCCTCTGCAGCTTTCAGATTTCTGATATCGTATCGTCAATAGGACTCTTAACTTTGTGTCAGTTTGTCATTTCAGTCTGAATCGTTTCTACTTCAGTTTATCTGTGGCTCTATTATAAAATAAGCGATGCTATTTAGAGAAGAGTAATGCAACCCACTCATGTTTAGTGTATTTGAATATTTATTCACAGGATAGAAACAGTAGACATGGGAGACAGCACTCACTTGAAATGTTACCTCTCTTTGTATCGGGGACTTAACATGATTTAATGTTCATTCAGGAGGTATTTTTATCTGCCATTGTGATATATATCTGTGTGTTACTCAGCACAGTGATTCACGTCATCCTCTTTTAATTTATCCCATCTCTTTTTTATGCAGAATTCAAAGTGACACCCTCCCATCTGACGCCTGTTTTCTTTCTCTTTCAGGAATCCAGAATAAATTGCATCCGCATTGCTCGCAAAGGTATTTAAACATGATTTTTTTCCCCACCCTCACACAAACAATGTGACCTTGAATGATTTTCCTGGATTGGATCGTTTTTTGAGTGTTTCTGCTTTTCTCTTATAAGACAACACACGAGGGAATCTAATAGTAGTATTGTTTAGTTTGATCAATACTGCAGCGTTTGTCACCTCTCTGTAAAGTACAAAGGTGGAGATCTGGACAAATTTCCTCTGATGGTTGGGGCTGGTTGTTTAGCGGTGGGACTCTGAGAAAAGGGCAACCGGCAGGGAGGGATTAGAGGTCAGCCTTTCATCCTGTTTGTTTGGGAGCAGGCGCTGGGACACAGTGAATCAAAGGCAGTCTCTTTGTTCTGATCAGCAGCACAATAGATGGCTACATCTGAAGACTTTGACCTCAGCCCGGTCCAGAAGGGTCCTCATGTTCAAAACTTCCAGATGGAGCTACCTTGGCCTATCACTATGAGAAACCCTTGCTGCACCCCACCCATTTTCTCCCCCTCTCCTTTCTGCATCTCCTGGATTCAAAGGCACATGAAAAGGGCATGGAAAATTGACTCTAAATGCTTATGACAGGAGAGCCTCTCTGCCATAGTCCAGTGTCAGATCTAAGTGAATAAAAGTCATGTATTCATAGTTTTCAAAGCACCGCCACAGTTAGCAGAGCCTTGCAAATAAAAGGGTCTAGGAGGGGATGCTTTTTTAAAGTGAAGACCTCTTTTTGTGAGCCGAGAAGAGAAAACGAAAAAGAGATGAGGCACTCCTCAGGCATAACGCCGAAAGGCAAGGCCAGCCTTTTCAGCTGAGCGTCTCACTCCATCTGCCCCACACAGACACCTGCCTGGGCATTGATTAATTATGCTTTCTCACAGCGATGGGCTTTCCACTGTGCTCGCCTCTTTTCTTCTACACAGAAAGATGGAGGGAAATGCACAATGGAGCTCTAAAAGTCAAAATAGATTAATTTTGATAAGTAGAAAAGCAAGATATTAACAATAGGAATAGGAAGAAAGAGGAGACCTGAAGGTAAGAGAAGATAAAAAAAAAAAAAACGAAGGAGAGGAAAGGCCAAAAAGGAAGGTAATGATTTGTAAAAGTCCACGCATTACATCATTCACATGAATGATGATGTAACTGGAAAAAAATCCTGAGAGGCTAACTTGATAGGACAGACATTCTCAGGGTGATTTCCAATTTCAAGGTGCGACAGGTCAGATGTTTTTTTGCAATCCCAGTGATCCCTCTACCTTCATAGTAGTCCCTGCATCATCAGCTCCTAAGCCGTTATTATCAAGCAGCCCATCACAAGCAAAGTGGAGGCAAATGATTCTGGCTTGGATAACAAAGCTGGAGATTACATTTCAACTTCCAGGTGACAGTTTAATTAAGGATCCTCTGGCAGGCTCAACACTACAATAGACTTCCATTTCTCTTCTAAGTGCCAATTTCCAGCATTGGGCAGCTGGCAGGTGCATGGATTCATGTGGAAATCTATTTCATGCTCATGTTTGGCTTAATAGAAAATTCCAGGCTAAATGTGGCAAAACCGCCTTGTCTGTCCAAAAATGTCAAAAAAGTTAAATTGATTTCTCACCTCGTCATCTACATTTACAGTCGATGAAAAATGCATCCTGTAATTCATGTGTTCATGAGATTAAAAACTGGAACTGCAGAGACGAATTGTGGTTGTTTTTAAAAAGAATTTGAATGGAGCAGCTTGAGACAGGATGAAATCTCTGATGGTTCCTGTTCAAAGTTTCTCACATACACAAATGCATCCTTTATGCTGGTGTGTGTGTGTGCGTGCGTGCGTGCGTGTGAGAACAAAACAACATGGAATAATGTTGATTCAGCCTGAATAACCCACTCATAGCACTCCTGCAAAGTAAAGTATGTGTTTATCAGATGATTTACTCTGAACAGCCCACACAGAAATGTAAATGGCCTTGAACTTGTAAAGAGCTTTTCTAGTCTTCTGACTACTCAAAGCACTTTTTTAAAACTGCAGGTCATACCTACCTCACACTGCTGACAGTCTGCTATATTAAGTGTCCATCCGTATATTAACTTATCCATTCATACACATTCACACGCTGCTGACGTAGCAGCGGGAGCAGTTTGGACATGACTGCAGGAGCTGGGGATTGAACCCCCGACCTTCCACTTTAGAGATGACTGACTCTTTGGGGACAATAAAGTATATCATATCTTATCTTATTATCTACTGCTGAGCCTCAGCTGCCCCTGTCACACTTTCAGTGCATGTTGTGGAGTAAGAGACGTAAAAAGCAATTTTCTGAGTAGTTTTAAAAGAAAGACTTTGTTTCTAATATCAAGACAATAAATGATTTTCTTAATTCAAATTTGCCAAACATAATTGATAACAATCCTACTGAAAGATTAAAAAAAATATATGGTCATACTTTCCAGCATTTTTGGGATGAGGGTTCTTAAGGCTTCAGATATTTGGGCTAAAACATGTTTTTTTCATTTCCCCTGTAAGCCAAGCAGGCTATAAGACGGAGCACTATCCTCAGGCCTGCTCTGACTTTCTGCTGCTGCGCAGATAGCTTGTGCTGTTCCAACAGGCTCAGAGGGGCTAGTTTCAGGGCTGTGAGAGCCTGGAGGACAGGGTGACACACACACACACACACACACACACACACACACACACACACACACACACACACACACACACACACACACACACACACACACACACACACACACACACACACACACACACACACACACACACACACACACACACACACACACACACACAAGAAAAAACTAGATCAGTTGCCCCCCTGCAACAAGACAAAGAAAGGCCTGCTGCTCAGCACCATTTACATAAGTATGAAGCTTTATGCCAGAGAAATGAATACCCTGCTATTATGATAACGACCTCTCCAGCAGCTCACAGACACAGGGGCACCTTGAGATTATACTGCAGGGCTATGTGGACGACTTGTGACTGAAAATTCTGTATTTTATTCACTATGGAATAAAAAGGACCTTTAACGTTTAGAGGCTTGTTATGAAGCACCAAAAACGTGTTGTAACAATGTCCCAAAATGTCAAATTAACACTGAAAAGTCATTCAAAGTTTTAAGATTAACAACAGATTGAAGAACAATGTGCTAAAAACCTTTTTTTTTGGTACATGACTCGTCGGTTTTAGCAAATAAGTTTCCATGATTAAGCTGGTTTATTACAAACTTTTAAGTGAACTTTCCTGTGAATCATTTCTTTGACACCTCAATCCTCTATGTTCAGCATTTTGTTAAAATGTGTATTTGCTGTTTGTTTCCAGCGGCCTGCAAAGATCACCGTAAGGCTCTGGAGGTGTCCCAACACTCTGAGGAGATGGGTCTGATTCTCGGGGTGTGTGCCGGCGGACTGATAGTCCTCATCCTCCTGCTGGGTGCCGTCATCATCATCATTAAGAAAGGGTAAACGTCTGCTGATAAACATGGAGCACAAAACATGCCTCATTATGCACAAACCCACCACATCTTCCACATTGTTTTTCTCTGTATGTTTTGTTCCAAACAGTTCAGTAATCAGTTTTTTATGCTTGCTAAACTTTTGGAAAAGGTCACGCTTGTTTAGGGGAGAAGCTGGACAGACAGCCAGAGCTGCATTGTATTCATTCCCTCATGATTCACCAGAGGGACAAAACAACTCTCATCTGCAGAGCCCATCTGACTGTGAAGTATTTAATTAGAGGCGGATGGAATTCAATTAACCACTTAATTACGCACACTGAGCAGAGACCTGACCCTTAAATAAGATGCTAATTGGGAGGGAAAAGGTGTGCTTTTAGAGATTATTAGCCAATGATCCCACAGGTCTTCTGGAGATCATCTACCTCTCTGGCTCGGCAGTTATTTAGCAGCCGGAGTTTAAGTCTCAAATAGGGCTATACCTGCTCTACTTATGTGAGATTTATTTTAATCTAAAGAACCTGCCATGTCAAATGGGAAGTTTCTCAGGGCCCCTGCAATCAATATTAAAAGGCTGACACAGGATCAAGGCTTATATTGAATAATGTTGATTTCAAGGGTTTCCACCTTCTCTGCACAGTAGCCAGAGTTCCACGGCTAAGCCACCATGAAGATCACTCTGAGAGAATCGATTGATACATTTGCTGTGACAAACCCAGTGGTCCAGTCCTTGAAGTGTTGCATTGAGATATTTAATAGACAGAGAAGGTTTTTTTTCTTCTTCTTCTTCTACCTCTCTTTGGTTTGGTCTGCCAGCAGCTGCTCGGTAAAACGCACGTGTCATGTGGCCGCCTGCACAGGCGAGCACATAGGAGGATGCGTCTCATTTTCACTGTGATCAATGCATTCTGCGCTCAGCTGACATTGCTTTCATCTTACATCTCTTCTTTCTCTTGACTTTTTTGTTTTCTCCCTCTCCTGCACTCTTGCCAGAAGGGACTACTACTCTTATTATCCGTAAGTGACTTTGCTTTTCCATCGATCTGTGATCCATCATATACATGCCGTGCTTTGGCTGTCAATCATAAGTTTATGAAGGAAGACGTGAAGCAGTTGGTCTCCTTTCAAACTATTTATTCACTTTATCACTCAATATTTACCTCTTTACCACAAATGACAGTTTTCTTCTCTTGTTCTTTCTCTCTATCTGTCTTTTACAATCCATCCTTCACTGCAATCCCCTTCTTCCATCTTCTTTATCCACCTAAAGGAAACAAGTGAACATGAATAAGACACCCATTACCTATCGGCAGGAGAAGAGCCATTTGGGCTCCATGGAGCGCAGTTTCACAGACCAGAGCACCCTACAGGAGGATGAAAGAATGGCTCTTTCCTTCATGGATGCTCACACCTGTGGCACACGAAGTAAGACAAATGCACTAAGAATTACACATACAGTACAGTGCACACGAACCCTCCACAACTCGCTTACATTGTAGTATTGCTGACTGTCACTCATTCACTCCATATAAATCTGAATAATTCTGGAAAATGGTTATCATGCTGTACGAAAAATAAACAGTCTGTGCTTTGACTTACTCTCAGCTGTTCACTGAATTGCACAAGTGAGGTAACATATTTGAATGAATCAAGAGATGATATGTCACTTTATTTTATCTTGATCTCTCTTCTTCCGTTGTCAGTCTCACTGAGAAGGAAAGACAGATGTGTTTACTCTAAAGTTGGTACTGATCTTGGTCTGCTTCACTTGTCAACCGAGACAGGGCTGCTGTCAAGTCTATGTAAGATCTGTAATGAAGACTTTTTGCCCAGATAAACGTTATCAACGTAGCATTTACTTTGCCGTATGTGTCAGTATGAAGTAGCAAAAATTAAGCAAGTGCAGAAGTGCAAAATCCTGTAGTTCATCAAGTTTCTGAATGAGGCTGGCTGCAGAAGTCACATGCACACTCATTCAAAATGGCCAGTTTTTAAAGAAACAAACATGTTTTTTTAGCCTGGTTTAAAAGCTCATGACCCTTATGGGTAAACACTTCAGGTGGATTGATTTTAAAGCTTATAACAGGGCTGTCGTGGTAACCCAAAAAATGAATTAGCGCGGTAAAAACAAGCCAACTGCCATAACAGCACGTGAAGTCACCTTACCCCAACTAATTTTCAGATGGACACAAAGGCATCTGCACTGGTATCTAATCCAAATGTAACTTCACTTCACCTTTAAAACAGTTCTGCTTTCAGTCAAACGAAAAAGGAGAACCAGCTAATTTAGATGATGTATCTGCAAAATCTTGTCAAATCTGCGCCAAAAAAAACCCCTGTGAAACAAGAAAACACATTTAATTTAAGCTCTCACATCGCAAATGACCTGGAGTCTTTTCAGACTTCAATGAAAGCTTTCCCTTCCATTTAATGTTCCGTTCACCTGGTGATAATTAAATTTTTATATAGATCTTTCAATATACAATTAAGTCAAGTTTCTTTTCGTTTCTTTCAGCCTGAGTCATTCAGAAATCACTCATTTGTCCATGTGTGGTGCAGGTGACGCTCGTAGTTCAGTGAATGAGGCCAGCAGCCTGCTGGGAGGCTCCCCAAGGCACCAGTGTGGACGTAAAGGCTCGCCCTACCACACAGGACAGCTTCACCCTGCCGTACGAGTGGCTGACCTTCTCCAGCACATCAACCAGATGAAGACCGCTGAGGGTTACGGCTTCAAGCAGGAGTATGAGGTGAGAGGGCGCCATTACACTACTCTCTGACTCTCTGACAACAGTGACGACTATCACACTTTTCTCAGGCAATTTGAAATGAGCATGAACCGGTGTCAAGTACTTTTGACTATTATTAAAGAGATTTCAGAGCAGCATTGATCTGCAGAACATTGTTGGGTAAGATGCCTGCGTTTACGCTGGCCTCGTATTCTACAATGACCAATCTGCACTATGATCTGCATTCAACATGATTATAATTGGTCTATTTTTTGTGCGCTGCAGTGAGTGAGATAACTAGAGGAAAATACACTGAAACTGCAGTGTACCAAGGGAAGCCAATATCACAGTTGAAGGCTCTTGTCAGCTACTTTTTCATTGTCAAGCTGCAAGTGAAAGTGGTCTAGTTACTGTCATGTTTATGGAACCTATACCTATATAAGTTTGATTTGTTTCTGTACTGAGCTTGTCAGTGATGTATAGCATCTTAGTTCTCATGGGAAGAGAAATATTTGCTTTTATTGATGTAGCACCAGGTCACAGTCGTCATTGGAACGCCTTCTTATTATTAAAGGAAGGGTTGGTACTTTTCTCCAGATACACTTTTTATGATTTTGGTTGAAATTGTCTTCAGGTCCTGACAGAAATTAACAATTCATGTTCTCTGAAAAAGGAACGAAGAAAATCCGTCAACTGTAGCAGTTGTAAGCATGTTAAAACTTTGACCAATGTCTGCTCGATTTAGTTTCTACACAATGTAAGCGTTGAGCTGAGGTCTGATAAGTGAGGTCTGTGGTTTTATAGGGAGTACAGAGGGGATGGGAGGGGTGTAGACGGATCACTGGGGGAATGCTTCTTTCAAAATCATGCTAGTTTCCGAAAATTACCAACACTGCTTTTAAATAACAATCAAACCATTACCTATTGGGTTAAAGTCAAAGAAGCAGCTCAGTGACCTCTGAACCATATTCGAGATCTACCCTGAAGTCTTCTCCCAATCCAGTATTCCTGTAAAGCTTTGACCTGTGGCCTTCTTTATCAGTTGCCAAAAGCTCTCCTCTTAGTGTGTAAAGGCAGTGGCACAACTCCAAGTTCCCATAAATAAGTTGAGCTCCTTGCCCTCATGAGGCCAAAACACTATTTCAACCTCTTACTCTGGGATCTGATTATTTCATCTTCTGTACAGAGCTTGTTGCCCTTAGGGAAGGTTGCAGCAAAGACAAAACTGTGCTCTATGGAACACCATATGGTCCAGTACAATTGCTGCACTGATGTACTTCCATGTCTGGTTAACCTTAGTACTGCTAACACAGCAGTGAAATCTAGCAGGTCACCAGCCTGCTGGTGTAGGGCCTACAGAAGTTAAATCATTGTTATTGATGAAGCAGCTCTACTTGGTGCCCCAGAGAGGAAGAGAGGTTAGAACTCAGCCTTTGCCCAGGAAGATTGGCCGACCTTAATTAGCAACGTTGTTAGGGGATGGAAGGACTGGTTGGGGAAGTTTTCAATCCAAACGACAAACCCTCTGTTTTTCCAGGTTTTGCTTTAGGAGTCTGGAAATGTTTGAGCTTGTAGAGGAAAGTTAACAGGTAAAATGTGAAAGAACAGGCTGATGCCACACATACAAGAAGAAGTGCCAATGCTGTGCTCCTCTTGGCAGAAGGGTGGATCACCTTAACACCTTCCTCGATAACTGGCATGTCACCTAAGATTGCTAATCCTTTTGGTGGATTTAGAAGACAACTTCCAGTATATCTTGTAGAAACTACTGTGTGAGTGATAGACCAAGGTCCAAAATAAGAATAAAGACAAGCCAATAGAAATGTGTATAGAGCCTCTTCAAGATGGACACGTTTTCTTCTCTTACGCATTGTGACAATACTCCAAACATATCAAGACAAATCCAAGGGGAGAGGGGTTAGAAACTCATATTTAACAAAAGCTGTTTGTCCCATCTAAATAAGACTGATTAAGTGCCTAAAAATGGAGTACTTCAGATACCTTTATTGGCTGTGAGTCAGCGGTAAGAAGGATGTTGCCTAATTACTACACATTGTGGATAACTGCTATCTTAGAGAGGCCATGTTAGCTGGAATGGTTCTTGCCATATTGGTGTGGAGGTCATCAATCTCCCTCTGACATCATTTGTGCCCTCTCCTCACCACCCCACATAAACATCATTACCTACAGAGAAACTTCAGTAATTAGTGCTGAGTCTTTTTAGTCTGTTGGTACTATGGGACTTTAGTGTGAACCTGTTTATCTTTTAGATGCTGTTGATTTAGATGGAGCCTTTGTATTGTCTGTTCTTTGAGCTTCTGTTCATTTATTTCAGTTGTTTTATGACTATTATTATTAGTTATTGTAGATGTGCTACATGTTGTTTAATGTTGTGATAAAAAGTGTTAATGTGTAAATTGTATTGTCTCAGTGTTATAGTGTTATAGTCAAGACCGAGACCATAAATTGTGCAGCTCACTTAGACCCTAACACCGGGAGGATTGTGTCTGTAACCAGGGGATACAAATCAAATTATGAATGAATTTAAAGAGCCCATATTATACCCTTTTTGGGGTTCGTATATTTAATCTATGTATCTACTTTTGTACGTTCACAATAGCTAAAGTCTGAAAAAAGTCTCTGTTTTCATGAACTGCTCCTCCTTGCTCCCTCTCCGCTCTGAGTCCGTCAGCTACGCTCTGTTGAGCCCACACTGTTAGACCCCACGTGGGCCAAGTCTGCTCTGATTGGTCTGCCGATCCGCTCTGTCGTTATTGGTCAGTTGCTCAGCACGCTTCTCGGAAATTTCAACATAAGCTGCTGGGCTTGCCACAACGAGCCAATGGGCTTAGATCAGTGACCTCACACTGACAATGATGCCGCACTGACAAATTTTTATCTAGGGGAGCTAGAACCGAGCGTTACATGCGGCTAATGCTACAGCTAACAGGAAGACGTAGGAGAAGCCGCGTTCCGCGGACTTTGAATTTTTGCACATAGATGTGCCTAGACATGCACAGGACACTTGGAAAACACACTAAAGGGCATATAAAACCAGAAAAGGCATAATATGGGACCTTTAAGTTATTTGTTGTTTTAGAAAGGGGCGTTTTCCTTCGAATCACAGTAATGACTTGCAGTCCGTCCAGTCTGAGGTAGAGACAAGACTGAGTAAAAATGCTTTCGATTCCGAGACCTGGACCTTTAAAAAGTGGTCTCGAGATCAAGACCGGTCTCGAGACCAACACTGATTGTGAGTACTACAACACTACATTATAAACTGTGGATCCCAGGAAGAATAATGTCTAGCTATGCAAAGCTAATGGGGATCCAAATAAACAGACAAAGAAAAATGAGTGGGCTTCTAAATCCCACAGTTGCTGCAATACATCAATAAATCATCCTCATTTCCTCAAAGAAGACCTCAGTCATGATGGCAGGCCTGATAAGGTTAAACATCTCTGGAGGTTTTCCAGCTTTGTGAGTCACCTGTCCACTGCTAAGAGACTGTCAGGTAGGAAAGAGAAAGGTGAGTCCAGGGAGGTTGAGTGGAAAGAGAAGGGAGATGACAGGGTGCAAAGGAAGGATTGTGGAGAAAGAGAGCTCTTGGATCCCGTGCCCTGTTACCACCCTCCATCAAAATGTTAGTATTTACCATCCTGTCCAATGTAGGAAACAATGTGAAAGCTATAATTCCCAAAGGTAACCATCAGACTGTAAAGCATAGCATCTCTTCTTCACCTTAGGGAATACTTGATGTTTTTTCAGATATATTTCGGATGAACAATTCAAGCTTCATAATTTTCCTGCTTATTTCCAAAACAGATGTATTGCCTTGAACAGTATTAATAGTGTTAGTAGTAGCTCAGACTAAAAGCTTATGATAAGCCTGAAACATATTCTCGATTTGAATGCATACAAATGCAGATTCTGTAGGCAAAAGGGGATTATATATGGTGTCTAAAATGTTCTTCTATGAAGTGGTTAAAAATAAAAAATAAATTGTCCACTAACAAGCAGGAGTCAATGTGGAGATTGAAACAATCAACTCTCAATATGAACTCTGCTCTCCTTTTCAAATGTCTTCGAAGGTGCATGGAACAGGAAGTCTGGGCCCACTACTAGCTACACAGGAAGCCCCCAAATTAGCCATTGTTTCCAGATGCTATATAGTTCAGACATTTGCAGTTTAAAGCCAATGTGTTTTTAGGTTGGCCAAGATGTCGTACAGGTACTTAGCAGAAATTGTTCAGAATCAGCTTACCCCACAAATGCGGTTTTGTTTGATTGGCAGAAAACTGCTTGGATAGTTGTTTTTTTTTTTGCACCAATGTTTTACTTCTGAATTGAACTCTTAAGTACAAAATTGCTTTGTTTTGCAGAACAATGCTTATCCCCCTCTTGTTATTGTTGCAGCAGCTTCTACTTCTAATGGGACATTTCAGGTCACAAAATGAAGAGCCCAGATCTCAGAATACCAGCCTCAGTGAAACAATTGCGGCTTAGACTTGTGTTCAGACCCCAGGGAGGACTCCATCCCGGTCACCTACAGCCTGTAGCATTCATGAAAACATCTTTTGTCTCTGGTTCATGGTTTCCCCCTCTGGAACTCTTGCTTCTAGACTCATTAAACTGTCCCTCACGGGCAAAACACACTCAACTGAAAAAATCAATACACACCTCTGTTGTTTTTTTTTACTCTTTGTCCTAGAGTATGTGTTTTGATGGAGTGTCTGTCTCCATTATAAGTGAAGATGATGAGCAGTATCATATTACACTCCCCTGGCAGGTATAGGTTTTTATTTCCCTAAAGAATACCTATGTTGTGTAAAACTGATCAAGAATTTACAGCGAGTTGTAAAGAGGTTTGTATGTGTGGCAGCTGCTGTCACTGCAGTCATATCCCCACTGTGGAAATGTACAAGTAAACAACATCAGAGATTTACCGGACAACTCAAACTTTCAAAGTACCACTTCGCACCTAGAGGGTTAGGTTATCTGTGAAGGTGACCTCTTTGATACAAAGTTTAGTAACAGCAGGAAGCTACTGAATGACTGTGCTTCTTTGTTATCATTAGTCAGGCTTGTTATTTATATTCTTAGTTAGATGTTTCATTTTCCCTACAGTTTCAATATTTTATTCATTGGAAATCTCTGATTGGATTTTCACTGAATGGAATTCACAATTCAAATGCCATCACTTTTACAAACTATTTTTATTATATTATTTATTTTTCTTGTGAGGAAATAAATTATTGAAACGTTAAAATCTCATTGGATGTTAATAGTACATTACGATGTTAGAATATCAAGAGTCTTGCTCCAACAGTTCAGAACTGTGACATTATTTCCTTCATCTCATTTTACTCATTTTATATGATTCTCTTCACCAACCAAACTTACTGATCCCCTCCAATGAGGGTTTCTAATCGATGTTCCACAGGTCTATGTTGATTCCTTTCCTTCCCCTTCAATATACTGACACACACATACACAGTGTTGTTCCCTGCTCCTCTCCTCTCCAGAGGGTTCTGCAGAGGACTGGTGAGAGCACAGAAAGCAAAAGAGCTCCAAGGTCTTGTGTCAAAAATGAAAGGGAAGAAGAGCCATCAGGTCAGGGAGAGAAGTAATGAAGAGAGTTGGAAGGAAGTAAAGCGAACAAGGGATTCAGAGCAAGATTGCTATCCAAAGAAGGAGGAAGGAAAAATGAGCAGTAGGATGTAATACAAGGCAGGATTTGGCTGGTTCTTGGCTCTCTGTGGGGAGAACTGTGTTGTAATCCCCTGCTCAGCATGCAGACTTGGGCAGAGTCTCCCCAAATGTCCCCCTGTGGCTTCAAACCACAGGGGGTAGACTGGTATGGATGTGTGTGTATGAGTGTGTGTGTGTGTGGGGGGGGGGGATTTCTAATCTTATTTCTTATTTGCAGGCTTAATTTGGCCCAACAGTGGACGCCTTAAAGTAGCTTATGAGGAATGTAAGAGAGGAAGCGCTAGAAAGTGCAATAATGCAGACAGGTATATGATAGGGAATGAGAAGACGTTTTACTGAGTCTGATGTGTTAAATTACAGCTGAGCGGGCATCCAGAATCAGGTGGTACAAAGTTTCTCTGCCTTCCTACTACTGACCAGGGAGCTCAACACACAGTAATAAGTATCGTCAAAACATTTAGTGAGTTACAAAAGAGTTACATTCTGTTGAAGGTTAGCCTACAGTTAAAGTGTACATTTCATCTCATCCTGCAACACATCAAACATCAGGCTAGAGGCTAACAAATAGATTTCTGTGTTTTTTTTCTTTCTGTTCTCATAAAGCAATTATTTTGAAGGTCGAGGGTTCGATCCCCAGCTGAGCAACATGTCCGATGTGTCCTTGGGCAAGACACTTAACCCTGCATTGCTCCCGCTGCTTCAGTGGCGGTGTATGAATTAATTAGTGTTGTACTAACTCTCTGATGTACATCGCTTTGGATAAAAGCGTCTGCTAAGCGAATTGTAACATTGACACCTTGGGGCGCTGGTGGCACAGTGGGTGGTGCGCGCACCCCGTGTATGGAGGCTGTGGTGACCCAGGTCAAAACCAACTTGTGCCTCTTTTTCTGCATGTCATTCCCCACTCTCTCTCTCTCTCTCTCTGATTCTCTCCACTGTCCTATCTCTCAAATAAAGGCACAAAAAGCCAAAAAAAATCACCCTGATTACCAGCAGCTTACCTTAGTTCAAGGAGTTGGTGTCAAACAGAATTGTAAATATTCCAGGGGAATGTTTTCAAGAAAAAAAGTGTAAAGCAGTGATTATGGGACTTCATAAAAGTTGACAATCCAATCATGTAAAAGACACAAAAAGAGCTGATGTCCTTGTGTGCCAGTGTAGAGCTAGGTGTTAAAAGTACATTAAGAAAAAGTGAAAGAACTCTTTGTTGTTACAAAGGCCTACCCCTGTTATGCTGCTAAGCTAACATATGTGTTTGATTCTTTTAAACAGTGGCTCAACTTTTTATCTCCCTTGCTTTGAATTGGGTTTGACTTATTATGTATAGACAACCAAACCTTTGTGTAGAATACATTGGCTCTTTATCTCTTAAGCAGTGTTTTGAAGAAGTAATCACTAGCTTTTCTGATGATATCCATTAAAAGATATCATCACACAAAACACATATTTCAGTGGTTTAATATGGAAAATCCTGAATTTAAAGTATTCACCAGAGTCTCTTTTCTCTTCACAGAGTTTCTTCGATGGCTGGGACTGCACAAAGAAGAAGGACAAAACCAAAGGGAGGAATGATACCTTGTTAGGATGTGAGTCATCATAATCCATTTATTCCATTATGAACATTGAAAATTATCTGAAAACTTTGTGTTTCAACATACTTTTCATTAAATCCTTATCTGTTTTAGATGACCGCCACAGAGTCAAGCTCCACCCTCTCCTGGGAGACCCCAACTCGGACTACATCAATGCTAACTACATTGACGTAAGTGTAATCCTTTCTTTCTGCCTCTGTTGTCATGAGCTACAAACAGGGGACTCTATCCCTCCCACAGTGCATAGCTACAGTCCATCTCTCTCATTCCTGTAAGCTCACCAGTCTGCTGGCCCACTTTCACCTGGAAGCTTTCATCCAATCAAACACCTTGCCTGATGGTGTTTGGCTAGATTCCGTGGTTGTCAATTGCTGCAGTGAATCCCTGACCCAGACTGACCCTGCTATCACTTTTATTAAAACAGAGTGCAATGAATGCATTTAATTATTTCAGAGAGGACATAACCCTTTTTGTAAGATGGCACTAATCCCCCTGAATGAAATAGTCGTGATTGATGTTATTCAATCTGTGGATGGGCTGAAGAGATGATCCTGTCCACTGTTCACATTAAATGTCGGCAACACATGCAGCTCCACAGTTACATTCTCACTGATCATATGAAATACATGTTTATGTTGCTAATGTGTCTCACACAGTCTCATCCATTTGTTCCCATCCATAAAAAACAAAAAAAACAAGAGGAGGCTGTGTTTATTCAGGAAGCAGAGGCGGAGGATAAGATGGCACCAATGAAGTAAACAAAAGAAAATGGACCCAGACATTTAAAAGAGATAAAACTCTACCACCAGATAGTACCTTGAGTTTGGGTACCTGTGTGAATTTGCTCTCACGGTCGGCAGATGTTGTCTTTTTATTGGAGCTATGTTTAGGGAAGTCTGGCAGTTTGATATTGCTTTATTTGCTCGCCTCTCGTTAAGTAAGATGGAACTCTGTCTCCACTCCTGTTTGAGTCTGATAAGAGGTAGAAAGATCCTGATGTTTACTCAATATTTAGGAAATAGATATGTTTGAAACTGCTAGATTTGAGTTAGTCAGTGACAAAAAAACAACCAGGTGCATGAAATTCGGTGTGGATTCCTTCTTTTGTCTTAACTGTCATCTAAAATGCTCGACACTCCTGGGCATTCCCCCTCTCTTTTACCTCTCTGTAGAGAGTGGCCAGTGTTGAGATGCTTTTAGAGAGTTCATTAGAAGGAGAGGGCGTTAAAAACCTGGCCTGCTGTCAGGACTGTAGTTATTGTGAGGGTCTCCATTAGCGTTTAGGGCTCAGAGGTGCCAGCATTAGAGGGAAAACACCACTCAGAGGCCACTACGGTGTCAGTGTTGCTGATGTTACTCCCAGAGAAGGGCGAGCCAGCATGCTGAATAATAACTACTCAGCCACAGCAGAGTGTATTCTGGACAGCTTGTGATTATTTAACCAGAGGTTAAATGAAAAAAAAGTTTCTCCACCCTCGAGAGATTAATGTAGTTAAAAAGAAGAGGTGAGAAAGTGCAAGCTCTGTGTTTCCTGTGTCGCTTTGTAGCAGAGTGTTACTCAAGGCTTTGTGTGGTATAGAGATGTGAAGACGTTTGTAATTGTTTCGTTTGTAATGCAGCTTTCTGCATCTGTTGCAAATGTAGAGCAGTGTAGTGTGGCCTGGCTGATGCTGATAAACATGTAGTTTACTTCTAAAGAGTAACGGGTTAAGCCAAAATTTAGAATGGTCACACATCAAGATCAAACCATAAAAAGTACTTTTAAACACACATACACTTTGATATGTTAAAATTAAAGTAACTTCTAACTTTGTGACCTACCTTTAAGTCTTCTTCATTTGCTCTTTGCTGTACATGAACAATAACAAAAGCTTTTTCTACTTCAGATATATTTTCTTTCCCTCGCTTTTCACTCTTGTTAGCAGGTTGGCTTGGCTCAGATTTTAAAAGATGATGTCACGTTTTTCACATTTAATCTGTGAAAGTTAGTGGGTTGTTTGTTCTTTTGCAATGTTCATTTCAGTCCAATTTGATAAAAGTAAACCTACACACAGTCTTGATGAAGGATCAATGACTAATACATTTTCTTTTCATTTTCAAAGTTGATTAATAAGTCATGATTATTGATTATCTTTAAGAAATGCTTAATGGAGAACTTCAATGGTTTTAAGTGTCAGAGACTGATTACAGATCTCAGGGTTGACTATTGTTTTAAAATAAAGTTAAACGAAAACTTGTGTGGCCTCGAAAAACAAGATGAAGTTTGGTAAAGTCCCTCAGGCTGAAAATTGTGTTTTAATAAAAAAAACAACCTTGTGTTGTGGATGCTACTAAGATAATGAACCCAAAGGTTTTGCAGAACTGGTGGCAGATGAGTTGCTCTCCGGGTGAAGTTAACGCCAGATTTGTGTTTCGTTGTCTATTCTGTTTCTTGTGAGAATATCCTGAGTGTAAATCTTAATTGGTGATGCACTATTTCAAATTAGAAGCCATGTTTTCAGGAGCTCTAAGGAGTAACTATTTAGATTGCACTGTTTCACCTTTAAAAGCAGTTTGTTCCACAGCCCCTGTTCACTCACAAAGCCTGGCCCTACAGTGTTCCCTTTATACACTTTACAAACCCAAGGAAATACACAGACTTAGTTATAATTACAAAACCGGTGTGAAAACAACAATTTCTAGTCATCAACATAATGAATGTGGAGAAAAGGAGCCAGATTTATTTTTCTACCCTCCTTCATCAAACAAACAAAAAACATAAAGCCAATTTACGACTGAAAAACATCAAAAGTAAGTTTGATTTGAAAAAAACATTTAAAGAGATTACAGTTAATCAAACAATGGGCTTAAGTCGTACATTTTCCCATAACGAGTGCTCCATTACATAAAGCAAAGTCCTGCTATATTAAATACATACACACACAAACACACTTCCTTCTAACCAGTCTGTAACCATAACTCCTTCTTACCAAACGCTTCTTTCATTAACTAGCCTATATGTCTTCTTTTTCTACTGCCCTTTCCTACTTCCTCGACCTTGGACTCTGTAGATTCGGATAAACAGGGAAGTAAGTACTTCACTGCTCGTTCTTCTGCTTGCCATCGCTCTATTGTTGCTCTTTCCCCCTTCTTCTCTTCACACTTCCCTCTTCTCTGTCCACTCTCCTATATCCACAATTGCTCAAAGATCAGTGTGTTTCAGGTTTGTGCACATGTAGCAAACTAGCAAAAGTAAGACATGTCCCTTTAGGTCATGATTTTAAAAGAACACAAGAAGATGTGTCCTCTCTGGGTGGAGCACCCTGCTGTCTCTGTTAGTTCTCATAAGTAGCCAAGACCCAGGAAGTTTAGTTGCTATGGTGACCATCTTAAGTGGAGGAGTGGTGGCATTGATAGTGCTGATGGTGTAAGGACAGAGCCAGAGGAATTGTGGATAGCAGGCCTCACAGGACTCGTCATCCATCTCCATTTCAAACATGTCCCTGTTTATTTGTGTGGATGCACTTTTGTTATCCATCATCAACTTGGACTGAGTCAACATTTTTTGCTGAAAGACAAAAAGCTGCCACTAACTTGGATTGCCCAAGCGTCAACTTCGGGTTTAGAAATATTGAGCTAATGTAGATGTAAAAAAGGTGAGTTTCTCTAATGTCCACTTGCTTGCTTTGAGAGTCAAAATATCCCCCTTAGAGCCCACGTAAAACAGCACATTTTATTTTTATTCACAGCCTGATACAAAACAAATCTCTGGTCTTAACAGCTCATTTCTCTATTCATGAGAACTGTACAGGATGGGGAATGATTATGACAGTCACCATTTAAATTAAATTAAGCCTTAAAGTTATAGAGTGCAGTCACTCACATCGGTAAGTGGATCATTCTGTTTTTCTAACAACAAAGTTTCTTTACTGAACTTAATGTCTTGGTTGTGTTTGTGTTAATTTTGATATTTTTTAAAAATATGAAAAAAATCAAAAAATGGAAAAGAACCTTTAGCTTTCTTTGGGCTTCATGGCTTTTGAGCCTGTTTAGTGCTATTTATACATTTATTTGATTTTTTGGCCAGTTCATAGGGGCAGAGCCAGGCTTTTGTTGACTGGGGCATTCATCTTTGAAAGGGTGACAGAACATAAAGTACCATATGAATGAAAAGCATTTTTTTTACCCGTTCTGTCTCTACTCACAATATCCAATCCAACATAATCATTAAAATATCTTAAAGGTGTTAGATTAATGTGTTTATTTTTCTTACTTTAAAAAGAAATGAAACAGAGTGTCAAAATAAAAATCTTCTGTGCTCAACTCTTAAAAGAAGTATAGAAGAAGATGGGCAGTAGAGCTGGGAGAGCAGGCCCAATAACTGGAGCTACAGCCTCTGTTAGTGGTGGGTGACTGCCTTGCAGCTTAGACACAATATTTGGGCAAGCAAGTGGCCACAAGCTCATTAGCTTCTTAAGTCTGATAAATTAACAGTGATAGTGAGCCGCCAGCATAAATACAAACCTCACTCTGTGGTAAACATCATGGTGAATAATCAAATTCTCCCGCTAATGAATTAGCCACTGGTGTTGACTGTACAGCGTTCTTTCTTCCTGCTGCCCAACCCCCACTCTCAAAAACCACCACCTCCTCTTAATATGGTCACTCCACCCCAGAAAACCAATGTGACAGTCCAATGATAAACTCCAGGCTACATTTGTCCATTGGAGAAACGTAGGGTCACTAGGGTCACGTCCACTATTTCAGTGCCTCATTAAATTGATCTGCAGAGAGACGGTCTGCATGAGAGTTTGATTAGATAGTCATTCTTAAACCGACTTTGTCACTCCACAAGAAAGTCAATAGAGGATCAAAGAGATCAATTATCCTTATAGCTGCATCCTTCAGAATGAAAAAAAACATCCAAGGTGATGTCTATGCAACAGGTTAGATACACAGCACTTATTCCAGGAGTTCTTATTTCCAACAGTTTGCTGGTCTTTTTAGTGTTCATGTCTCACTTCAAAGCCTCCCAGGTGGTCTTTTACCTGTTTTATTCCCCACAAGGTTGTAGAGGTGACATCTCGTCATTCATCCATATTCACTTCATTCTCACCATGTGAAAATGTCTCTCATCTGTATCAAACGCTGTCAAGTGCTTTGATATAAATGATCTCAGAATTCCTCACCATATGTTTAAGAGTTTACCTTTGAAGTTGTAATCTTAGTGAGGATATTGTGCAATTATAAAAACCTGTGTTTTTGTCTTAGTATGAATGTAAGAACTGAAGGAGGATATTTTACGAGGGATGACGTGATTTTGCTTATTTCATTTCATCATCAAAATACAGTTCATAGCCTTTATAGTCACCCCCATTGATGTGTTCCTTACATTAGAATTTTACAACTGAAAATGTAAAATTATAAATATTTTTATTGTGGTTGTATGCAATAGAACAACACAAAATAGTCCTTAAATTAAGAATATTAAGGGGGATTATATATATATATATATATATCTCAAATCTATGAGTGCTTTATTGTGAAACTGTTTACTATGAGATTAGGTGAAACCAATGGCCTTTAGATTAGCTTGTGCATCCAACAGGTGCACACCACCTGCTTTGGACTGCACTTGTTTGTTTATCAAACAGGAAAAAGCGAGAATATGTCCATGAATTCCACATTATAAAACTGCAAAATGTGCTCAAGTCTTAGGCAGGATACTACTTATGCAAGGCTCTGAATTGCACTTTTTGAACCATTAATAAAAATTGATTTCTTCTTCTGGGACAGCACTGTATCAAACCTTCTCAGGGATTCAGTCATTGCTCAGTCAGCTCGTCTCACAGTAGGAATTTGATTTTCCAGAGATATATGAGCAGTTTGTAAAGAGAATGTGTTTACCGTGTGATGCCTCAACCAGCTCCAAACTATCCAGTGAGTCCCTGAGGACAAAGAGGTGGTCTGAAGTCAGCAATAAGTCAGACAGTCCTGTAAAATAATACAAGAAATTGGCTTTACAGTTACATAGAGTGGGTCAGCATGCAGAGATGAAAGTGAGAAAAAAAGGGCGAGCCAAGAGGACACTCCCCCGTACAGCTGTGCCTGAGGTGCAGATGGCTTACTCAGCATGTCATTCCTCTTCTCTCTTTCAGGGCTACCATCGATCCAACCACTTCATCGCCACTCAGGGTGAGTATCCCAGCAAGCCGCACACTGTAGTATGTGTGTGTATGTGCAGGATGGCAAGTACCTTTTGTGGAGGTGTGATAAATGGATGATGATCCAGCCAATGAGCCTACTCATGCTCTGTCCCCCTGTCCAAAAGCATCTCAACTGGATATAGTGGATATGAACCTGTGACGGATGTGTTCCTGTTTTTACTGAATTAATCATTGAAAAAGATGAAAAACTGATTTATATCCTCTCACTCCTCTATTTAGAGATTCCACATAATGAATGAAGAATCTGTGATTTTAGTATGGGAAGTGTTTTGGTTTCCTTTTTGGAGTAAGCTTGTAGATTTGATTGACCAATCATGTTTCAGCAAGATTTGGTGTTGGCAGGAAGTAGAGTTTGATTGGAAAAGTGGGAAGCAATCCGATGTTACCGGGCTCCAACAGCACTAATGTGATGAGGATTTATTTACTTATAAAAAACAAATATCGACATGCAAGTGCAGCTTACAGCTTGTCACAGGTTGTAGCCCGGGGGTGCCTGGGTTCCAGTCTGGCCTGTGACTCTTTTCTCATATGTTGTTCCCAACTCTTTCTCTCTCTACCTGGTTTCCAACACTTTCAACCCTCCTGTCTCTTTAATGTAAAAATAATTATTAAAAAAGGCAACTTGGGCATTAAATGTGCCTGATGAAATCAGCAGTTTGATTTCCTGACTTTCTTGAATGAATCACAAATGATCAATCCGACCTTCATTCAACAAACAAGGATTTTAAAAGTTGTTTTCTTTTCCAGAGCTGACAAAACTTGCATTTTATTTTTTTACATATCAGATGGTTTTATTTTGAAAAGTTTACCATGAATATATGTAGATCATATGTAGATGAAGATAATGTTTTTTGTTTATGTTCATACCACTGACAAAAGACAAAGTTAAGCCTCAGTGTTACCAACTACAGCGAAAGCTAATGCATTCAGAGATTACAATCCTATTGACATATGGAGTGTTCACCCTCTATCACTTAAATACAGATCTGCTTCTCATGGACAGACTTAGCTTGTGCGTGTGCGTGTGTGTGTGTGTGTGTGTGTGTGTGTGTGTGTGTGTGTGTGTGTGTGTGTGTGTGTGTGTGTGTGTGTGTGTGTGTGTGTGCGCGTACATTTTTCCCACACTGCTGTTTCTTAAACCCAAGGAGTGTCGATGTCTAGGGAGCTCCCGTCACAAAGTCACTCAAGGTCTGCTCTCCTGCTTATCTTGCACCAGCATCTCCTCTTCCCCCTTCTCTGTGAGACAGAGAAGAGAAACATGCAGGAGAGGAAAAAAAAAAGATGTCAGCAGTGTTTTTGTCTCTCTGAGCATTTCTTTCCTATGTGATCTTTGTTTGAAAGTTGTATCTCCCCTCCTAAACGTCTCCTCCACCGATGACAATGAGTGACTGATGGTCCTTCGGGCTTTCATCATCAGCCACTGCTGTTGTTTTGTCACCCAGCGCCCCTTCCCTTCTGCCTGGAATTCTCAATAACGGCACAATCTTGAGAGATCAGTACCCTGTCGTTGAGGAAGGACACTTACGTCGCATTGATATGAAATTTCACAACAGCAAGGAATCTCTGATTTAGAGCACGGCTTTGATGCTGTCGTTTCTCTCTCTCTCTCTCTTTCACTCTCTCTCTCTCTATTTCTTCCCAACAGGACCCAAGCAGGAGACTCTGTATGACTTCTGGAGGATGGTGTGGCAGGAAAATTGTTTCAGCATCGTCATGATCACTAAGCTGGTGGAGGTTGGCAGGGTAAGTGATGTACACCCCCCCCCCCCCCCCCATAACCACCCAGTGCTCAGAAACATCCTCCATTCTCCATAAGGGAACACTTCGGTTTTGTAGGAAAGGCTGTCGTGTTTTTGATAAGTATAGCGCTCACTGGCGTTTGCTGGACAGACTAAAGGCTGTTCATTGTGATGTAGTTACCCTGCATTTATGTGAAACTACATACCTTAGCTGCTGTTGCAGTAGAGGACCTCAATGTGAAAAGGGACAGATCAACACTTAAGGAAAAAAACACTTGTTCTATTATTATTATTTTATCTGAAAGTCAGAGGAGAAACTGATATCACTCTCATGTCTTTACACATGAAGGTACTGTTGGGGTTGTATCAAGTCAACTTTGGTTATATTCTTTAATAATTATACTTAATTATTAATAATATAAATAAAATATCATTAAACTATGTTTAATCTCGTTTTGGGGCACCAACTCAAATCAGTCTCAAATTAGTTAGTTAATTACTAATATTATTAATAATGAATAACTATATTTAATAAATTGAAGGCGTGAAATCCGTACACAAAGCCTTCGCACCCAGCTTATATCACAATGCAAATACACCAGTAACCACAAACAACTGCTCTCTTAAATTATAACAGAATTTATTTAAACAAAGCAACATCAATCCAAAATCAATGAACTTAATTAAACAAATAACTATTAAAAACTAATCTAAGCACCAAACATTATCAAGCAAAGGCTTGTGGAAGGGGTGTGAATGTAGGTGTGTGTGTGTGTGTGTGTGTGTGTGTGAGAGAGAGAGAGAGAGAGAGAGAGAGAGAGAGAGAGAGAGAGAGAGAGGAAGAAAAGGGGGGGAGATGGCTTCGTACCCTCGTGGTCGTTCACGATGGCGCAAACCTAACAAAGACCTGGGTGCGTGCGTGTGTGGATGAAAGGGAGAGAAAAGGGGGGGGAAGATTACTTCGTCCCACGTGGTCGCCCTTCCGATGGCGCACACCTAACAAAGGCCTAAATGTGGCCTTAAGGTCTAAAAGAGACTGAGTTCGGCCCTACACGATCTGTGTCTCTGAGGCGTCTGGATAGCCGCGAGTGTATAGATCTCTGTGCGTAATGGCGCGGTGGTGGAGTTGGTCTCCAGATGTACGTTTACACAGGAATATGTGTGTGTATGTTCGTAGAAGGGGAAATAAAAGAGAATAAAAGAGAAATGCGTGCCTGAAGAGGCCGGATCACAGTCCGACTCCCGCGCCACAACTCGGAGTAATTCCCTTCATTCACAGAAACAAACCAATGGCCGAATTCAGGTTAATACGGCTTACACTGGTCTTTCTGATCAGAAGAGTAATACCCGGTTATAACGCTGTTACGCTAAACACATATAGGACGCAGGGGTCCGAAACAACAACAAGAGTTTTAAACAGTTAAAACTCAGGACGCAGCGGTCCAACAAAGATAAAAATTACAGTTTCTGCTTCGATCAACAATTGTTAAAAACACTCTCTAAAGCTAATTCTGCCCAGACCTAATTAAGCCTCACTTGTGAATCGCTTTGTCCGCGATTGGTGAAAGGAAAAGAGTCCGGCGATGGAGCAGATCTTCTGTCCGTCCTGGTGCAGAGGCGTCTGATGGCGGCGAGGGTCCCTTACGGCGAGAGCGGCTTCGTTGGTTCTCCGTCGAGTGGAAAGATGTCCTTTGATGTCCTTTCATTGCAGGACGGAATAAGACCGTTATCTCTCTGATAATCTGTTATAGTCTGACGCTCTCCGAGAAACTGAGATGCGTTCACTGGACAATCCGAGCTCGGAATTTAGAACACTGCCGGCCACGGATTACCTGCGCGCCAAAAATTTAAAACAAAGGAAGATTGTTGCAGGAAACAGGAGGTGAGCTTGGGTCTCCGAGCACCAGAAGTCAGCGCGTGGAAAGAGGTCGAGCAATGGAAGTCTTGGAGTTTTGTAGCCTGGCCTGCTCCATGGGGGGTCTACCTCAGGCCCCCTCCAATGAGGAGAGAGAGGTTCCGGTCCCCCCTTACTTCACGTGTAGGTGTGAAGTACCGCAGGGGATTCTGGGATTAAGAGTCCTTTTAGGCCTCTTTGTGATCTCAGTGAATAACTCAAATGAGGCTTTTACAGAGGTGCAGGCCCAAGTCCATTGTTTGACTGTCCTAAGCCTGCGTGGCCCAACAGTACAATCAATAGTTATTTAGCTTAGCACAGTGACTAGAAGCAGCTAGCTGTGTGAAGATTCAATCATAAAACCCAACGGCCCGTACTGTTTAGAGTGTGTGATCAAGTGAACTTTGTGCAGAGGTATCAAAATTCTTCCTACTTGCACCTACAAAGTCAGGTTAGCTTTCTCCTGTTTCCTGGCTTTATGCTAAGCTAAGCTAACTTAATAGGGGTTAAAGGTACTGTAAGGACAAGAGTGTTTGATGGAATTCAACGTCTAACTCTGAGCAAGAGAGTGAAAAAACAAGTTTCTTTACATTTTCTGTCACGTTTTCTTAGTGTGGAGTGGATAACAAGCCACAGGAAAGTCTACACAAAGTCTCATTGAGCACATGCAATTTACTGGATCACTGCATTGATTATCCCTAATCTGTATGTTTTGAAAGCATCAGGCTCTGGTGTTTTATATAAATGTACATCATGACATTTAATGATAATGGAGTCCATAAAATGTGCCATACAGTACTTGAGATACATCAAATGTCTTCTGTTCCGGGTATCTATTTTCCGCTAACTTCTCCATACACTGCATTACTACGCAGTTTGAATGGCTTTACTGTCAGACTGTTATTTTCCAACTCACATAAACAACCGCAGTCTATGAATTCTGCACTAAGCACCTCGTCCTTTTCAGTCTCGGCAAGAGAAACATATTACCACAGTGGATGGTTAAAATGACACCATTTTTCTAGCAGCAGTTCTCGTACATCCAATTTAGTTCTCCATCCTAACAATTCTGGGAACAGTCAACAAACGAGGACTGGTCTGTGCAGCTGAATCCAAATAACACCTCCATTAAATAAATAAAAATTGCCTCCTTTGTGCCTGGTGTTGGTGCACAAGATTGCTGCCCGCCTGTTCATTATGCTTCCCTCCATTATGTGATTATTGTGTCTTTCTTTTTTTTGCCCTCTCAGATGCAGAGGAACAAGTTGTTTTTGTTCTTTCCACAGAATTTGCAATCTGACCTCTGTACATTTCCAACTCAATAAATGCTACCAATATTCCTCAGTTCTAGTTAAGCCAACTAAAGAGGAACTTTACATTTTTATTTTAATCACATAATAAGAAATTATGACACAGGTAAATCTTTACCTCATTTGCTGTAAAATTCATTGTCTGGGATTTAATGTGTACATTTCTAAAATGTATAGGACTTGAAAAAACTAAAAAATCCCAAACTGGCCTTACTAAAGGTATAATCCAACAGTACATCAGAAGAAACCTTAATTTAGACCTACTCTCTGTCACTGTCTCAAAGATGATGTATCATCCAGTGCCACTTGTTCAACAGTTGAACCTTGGCCTTGCAGTGCATTTCCTCGGTTTAAGGTATTTATCGGGTCCCTTCCCTTACATCCAAATTTAAAAAGAGGAAGAAGAGAAATTCTCTTTTAGAGGGATGCATCCTGGATTTCAAGACTAGCAGCTAAGAGGAACTAGATTTTAGACAACTAGATTAGATTTTCTATCAATGAGTTGAAATGTTATTGAGGGAAATATGAACAATTCACTCAAAATGCATTGAAACCATTTTGACTTGGTTTAGTTTTCCTTTTTCAAAAGGATATTCGAGTCGACTATGTGTTCAAAAAGAAGGTCAAAACAATAAAGCTTTTTTGGAATTGCTGGGGGGGAAGGGGGGGGGCGTTGTAATGGAGATTCAACCTTCATAAGCATTTCTCAAACAGATTTATTCATGATACAAAAACTTCCGTTTTGCATTTTCATTTTCCTGACCTGTCAGCTGGAGGTTTACCTCTGTTGCTTCTCTGTTGTTGTTTTTTTTCCAGGTGAAGTGCTGTAAATACTGGCCTGATGACAGTGAGATGTACGGCGACATCAAAATCACTTTGCTGAAGACAGAAACGCTGGCTGAATACACAGTTCGCACCTTCGCCTTGGAGAGGGTGAGTTTACATTTTGTTTACTCTTAGCATTTTTTATACTTGTTATAGTAAGCTGAAAATGAGCAGAAGTCCATAAATCACAGAGCTGAGACACTTGACATACTGCTCATGTGTATGAGGGTCACATGTTCAACTGAGAGGAATTAACACCAGGAGCTGTGTGTGTGCCCCTGCTGTCTTTTCGACATAGCTGTAACAGTGTTTGCGCCCCTGTTGGCCTTCATCCTGTCAATCTCCTGGGGGATCTCTCATTGGAGGAGCTCAGAGCAGCGCTGCAGTTGACAGTGGCACAAACACAGCGTTATCATCACACTGTCACATTCGCTCTCCACAGACGCATGCTGCTTCTGCTTATTCAAATCGGAACAAATTTAGAAGCTGGTGACAGCTTGTTTTTCATAGCTCTTTTTTAAATTCTTTTTTTGGATTTCTCTCTTCAACAAATCTTTGCTTTGCGTCACTTCACTTTGTCATCGCTGTACTGAGGAAGAAACTGCTGTGACTGCAGCCGCCTCCCAGTAGAGAAGAGAAAACCTCCCAGCTCTCCCCGAGCTCAGAGAGCCTCAGTTATTACTCTCTGCGTGTCTGTCACTGCAGCGAGCTAGCATGTGATGCCCAGAGGCCTTACTGTCCTGAAAGAGCTAGCACCCCACGTAAATAATGTCCTGGTTGACCCCACACTGAGCTGAAAGATCTGCCACATCTATCATAGAGGGGAAATGTCTCTGAATGGATGCATGTCTTTGGATGAAAAAGTGTCCCTTAAGGCTACTGAGGTTATGGTGAATGCCATTTAAATGTACTGTTAAACATGTAATGCTAATGTATGCTGTGTTTCCCTGACAGAGAGGATACTCAACCAAGCACGAGGTGCGTCAGTTCCACTTCACATCGTGGCCTGAGCACGGTGTGCCCTATCACGCCACGGGACTGTTGGCCTTTATACGAAGAGTGAAAGCTTCTACACCTCCTGACGCTGGCCCTGTTGTGGTCCACTGCAGGTAGTCATGTGTAACCTAGCAACAGCTGCCACCTGCGGTGTTGGCAAAGAAAACGAACAGTTACCTTATTTGTAATTTTGAGTGGTTATCTCAGTTCCTTTTTCAAAAGTTCAATAAGAAATAGTTCTGAGAAAGTAATCTCTTTGGAGACTGAGAGACGCTGAAATGTTAAAAGAGGGAGAGTCCTGTCATCGACAGGGAGAGCAGTCAGCTTTGCTCTTTTAAAACACCAATTACTCCTCAAAATATTGGAAAGGTAAAGTTTGACATCATGCATTTTATCTCTGCACTGATGGTTTACACAACACCTCTGTCTTTTTCTTTCTTTCTTTCTTTCTTTCTTTCGCTCTCTCTTTCTCTTTTACTTTCTTTATTTCTCCCTTTTTTTAAATCACCTGTAATCCTGAAAGTTAATGTTTAGAAGAGAAAACTCAGACGTTTTAAATGAAGACTGGACTTCAATGGATATTGATGCAAACTCATCTCTCATTCTCTTCTTTTTAATCAAATATTTTTCTGAGATTGTGTTGCTAGCTTTTTATTACTTTAAAAATACCTCTTATGGAACAGCTTAAAACCAATGTATTCAATTAAACAATCGTTCTCACATTGACCCTTATATTGAACCTTTTAGCCCTCCTAAAGACCCCCCTCCCCTGTCCTCTTTGCTTCATGTATTAGTAATGCCTTCTACTTCCTGATCAGAGCGGCTGTGTCCTAAAAAATAACAACTGTTTTTACAGGTCAAAAGTCTGATAATTGAATGCTTTCAGAGTGCACAGTCCTAATCCTTGAGAGTCCTAATGAAAGATTTCCTTTGTGTGCCAGTGTGGGGGCGGGCCGCACCGGCTGCTACATCGTGCTTGATGTCATGCTGGACATGGCCGAATGTGAAGGCGTGGTGGATATCTACAACTGTGTGAAAACCCTCTGCTCCCGACGCATCAATATGATCCAGACAGAGGTCAGGTCAAGTGCACAGCCGGGAACTGCTTCACATTCAAAGTCACATATCACAGATTTCACTCACATATCTAGAAGGTTACATCCCTGACCAAAACACAGTAACCTCTCTCCACTGGAAGCATTCTACAGAATCAGGTTTCATAAACATTTGTCGTCGTCGTCCCCCCCCCCCCTGTTGTTTTGAAATTCAAAGAGCGAGGGGCGTGTATTATCATACTCCCCCTGTGGGACATATGTAAAGGTCATTGCAATAGTTTGAGAAAAAAATACTCACATTGTCTTTCAGTGTGCTGCGGAGGCACGTGCTGTTCTTCAGATGTCAGGGTTTTTTCATCTTTCAGCCCTTATTATGTAAATCCAACATTGACTTAGCTGTTATTACATTTGTACTCAAAGGCGGGGGGGCTCTCATTGAATGCACAGCCCATGTGTTTGTTTACTTAGAGATGTGTTTTTTTTCCACATCTGCTTTGATACACCATCAACATTAAAGCTTGTGTTTTGTGTTTGATATAAATCAAGAAAGATTATTGAAAAAATGGTTGAATCTGCATATGTTCTTGACCCGCCTCCTTTGTAAAGTCTGTTTTGAAACACACTTTCTCATGTTATCTGTAACCCACTAGAGTACAAATGTAGGCCGACACACAGCTCTTAATTGTGTTATCTATCGTCCCTTCAGGAGCAGTATATCTTCATCCACGATGCCATTCTGGAGGCATGTCTGTGCGGAGAGACGGCCATCTTGGTGAACGAGTTTGCAGTCACTTACAAAGAGATGCTGCGAGTGGATTCCCAGAGTAATTCCTCTCAGCTGCGGGAGGAGTTTCAGGTCAGCACGGTGACCTCGCTTAATTACTCAGAAAATTTTTGATTGGTAAAAAGTATGCTGCCCTCAAACCAAGGAACATGCAAACACACATTCTGACTTACATCGCCCACACACTGTCATTAGCATTCAGCACGGAAATTATTAAATATCACCAAGAACCTTTTTACTTTAATGCACCATTTAAGCACCTTTACAGTTACAACAACATCAGACTCAAACTAAGCATCCTGCTACCACAACATGTTTTGTAGAACTACTAGTACTAGATCTACTACTTGTGCTGGATTTCCTCTAATAACAATAATACAGTCGTCTTATTCATTGAAGTTGCTGTTTTAATACGGATGGTTTGTATTGAAAGAGAATACAAAGGGAAACATATCAGTACTCCATTATGAGCATGTTCAAATGTATTATATTTGCATAGATGTTTTGCATATATTCTGCTGTGGACTAGACCTAAAAGAGTCTTGTTTGGGGCGAAAAAATAGCATCTCCTCTGTAGTGGAAATGATGTACTTCCCGGCATGGACATTTTGAAAGAAACAGAGTTTGTGTTGTTTGCATATGTGCAGGATTTTTGTTAGATTCCCTTTCTCTTTTGATTCTATGTGACTGTCATTGAAATCCTCTGCCTGGTGCTTTGTAGGACTGCACTCTCAGAACATTTTATTAGATGTTGATTAGGAGAGAGGAGAGCCAGCTGTGTTCCCACATGCTTCACCTGCTCTATCCACCTCCCTCCGCTGAGCTGTTCAACCAGCAGCCGCATCGATTTCAGGTTTAGCATTTCAAAGTAAAACAGGGAAAGGCATATGCTCCCCCCCTTTCAATTTAAACAGTTTAACCATTATACTCCACATCACATAGGAAAATCAAACAGCTGTTGCTTAGAAATGCAAAATAATAGGGAATCGTAATGAAGGTGTTTTACACACTGATTACAAACTCTAACTTGTTCTTAAAGAGAAATGTTCAGCCCTCACTTTGATCTTATACATACTACGTCTGACTTTGTCGATGAAAGCCTCCCCTCCACCAATTGAACTCTGGCTTTGCCTTTTACTCTCTCATCATGCAGAGAGCAAACAGCACACCGCCAATACTGGGATCAGCAAGTCACAGATCTATTATTGATGCTATGTATTATTTATCCAAATATATTTTGATGTAGTCTAATGTAATAACAGGGTAATGAACAGAGAGTTCATCAAAGACTCATTTGTATGCAGCTTTCTGAGTTCAAAAAACAACTTTATTACCTTTTATAATACAACTGGCCTAATTGGTGCTTTTAAATCAGTTTGTCAACAAGATGTTCAGAGTTCGAAAGACTCTTACCATTAAACTTATTAGATTGTTGGCATCCTCCACATCCCAGCCCTCCATCGTTCTGTCTGATTCACTTCTTTCCTCCTCCTCCTCCTCCTCTCTAACATCTTTGACTCCTGTGCTGTCTCACCGCTTCTCAAGCTTTCCGTCTTTTAAACGTTCTCTTCGATTTTCTTTTTTTATTCCCGCCTCCTCTCGCTCTCTTCTCACCTCTTAAACATTTCCATTCACAGACCCTCAACTCTGTGACCCCCCACCTGGATGTGGAAGAGTGCAGCATTGCTCTGTTGCCCAGAAACCGAGAGAAGAACCGCAGCATGGATGTGCTGCCACCTGACCGCGCCCTGGCCTTCCTGGTTACAACAGAAGGGGAAAGCAACAATTACATCAATGCTGCTCTCGCCGACAGCTTCCACCGGCAGGCTGCCTTCATTGTGACCCCTCACCCTCTGCCCGGCACCACGGCGGACTTCTGGAGGTTGGTCTTTGACTACGGCTGCACAGCCGTGGTCATGCTCAACCAGCTCAACCAGTCCAACTCTGCCTGGGTAAGGCCAAAGTGTTATATATTGTTTTATTACCATTGATTTGCCGGAACTGTAAGGTGAAACAGACGTTACAAATGTATTGAGTTCACTCACAGCAGCCTCAGTTTGCTGTAAGAGTTTTTATTTTCAGTCTGGAGGTTATCTGAACTTTACTTGAGACTTTTTCCTGACATACCCCGCCCTTGCTTCTCTATCTTTCTGTGCTTAGGATTAGTTCCTTCATGCCATTTTGTCGGGCTTTGATCCCTGACCACATTGATCTCAAGGCACGACTAGATAACACCCGTCCCATTTCCCCCCCTTCCCCTCTTCAAGTGATGTCTCTGTGGAATAGCCTTGCATTACCCTCCAGCCACATCTCAGGGTTCTTTTTGTTGTTGTCCCACTTTCTCTCATCAGCATATGTTCTTCTCTGTGCTGCAACACTCCCTGTGCTCTATTTGACACTTACAATAATAGCTACAATAATGAGCAACACGAGATTCAAGTTCAAGATTTAATTAAAAACACAACAGAGCACAAAGAACAAATAATTAAAATGAATGTCATACATTCATTTTTAAGTGGAGAATTCAAAGTAGTTAAAGCATTCTAAGCAGCTTTGTTGAGCTGTTCCATTTGGTTGGAGCTCTAACAGCGATACCTGATCTAATAAATAAGGATTTAAGGGCTCTACCACAAAGTAAGGTGCTATAATGACAGAGGCTTTAAAAGTAAACAAAAGATCCTAAAATCTTTTCAAAGTAAAGACATTGAAATGTCATCATATCTTACTGATGAACAAACTGAGCTGTCTCTTCAATATAAAGATAAACAGAACATTACAACAATCCAAACCCAACTAAAAATAGTAAAATATTAAGTGTGAATAATACAAAAATAAATAATAATAATTAACCGTCGAGATATTTCTCAGGTCTGGAGACAGACTCATACAAGGTTACTGTAGTAATATAAGTCTTGAAAAAGACGGATTAAATAGAAGTCCCATATTTTCAGTAAAATCAACAACATACTCGTTATTGTGCCAAAAGCTGGCACAACTTTACAAGGTAAGTATTGAGACATTAATTAATTTCTCAGTTTGGTTGGAGTAAAGCTCTGGGAAATTGGCAGACATCCAGTCCTTAATGGCAGATAAACAGCTGCGCAGAGATGACAAAGCTGCTGAATAATTTAAGCCTTTTGGGCAGGTACAAACGATCATAAACAGAAAAATATATATATATATATATATATGTAGCTGTCTATCAAAGCCGCCTAGTAAAAATTGAAAAGAGAGATTATGACCTAAAACAGATCCCTGTGGTACGCCACAACGGGACACAGCATGCGAGACAGACCAAAGAGGCATAAATGCAAAATGTATACATTTTACAGTGTCAAATTATAAATGTTTACAATTGAATTATTACAACTTGTGAAAGCAGGTTATTTCTCTTAATTTTAAATATTGTTTAAGGTCCGCATTGAATTATTGTAAAATCTCTCGTTAAAAATGTTTTCAGTTTTTCTTTAACGGTGCTCACGGAAACACTTGTTATTGAGTGTTATTGGTAGCAGTGACCCCATTGACACACAAGGTTCAGTTATGTAATAATAAAAATAATAAATTGGTTTTAATTAGCGCTTTTCTAGAAACTCAAAGATGCTTTGACAAGGGAAAAACAACAACCATGTAGTCTACTAAGTTGATTTGGATGATGTGAATAAAGAAAGATAAAGATGATGTGGCAACGAAAAGAAACTTAACTGTCAAAGAACTAAATCAACAACTGAAATCCACACTACACTGATTTAATTAAGAAAAGATGGTTTCCAGCATTTTGCTTTGTAACACCCCATGTAGTTTGGTTAAAAGTGAAAAAGAAATTGCAGGTACCCCTGCTCAGTCCCATTTTGTATCCATCCCCCTTTAAATCTTTTTCATCTTGTTTCAACCAGTGCAATACAGTTCATTTGAGGCTGTCTCGCTGAAAATGGATAAATCCCCACTTTAGGCATTTATTGCAAGATGTTGTTATGAACTCTGGTGTAGAGTTCATTTCTGGTGCTGGAGTACTCAGTCTCCCTCTGGTTACACTCTCTCAAAGAAACATTACATCCCTCGCTCCCAGGCTGCCTCTCTCCCCTTATTAACATCAATGTTCCACTCCGAAACCTACCGTTTTTATGTTTGTTTGTTTCATTCTTTAAATTCTCCTTTCTTAGACAACCCTACATTTGTAGAGTAAATGCCAGGGTTTGGTCTCAACTCCAAAATAATGCATGTGTAAAAATACTGTTTAAATGACAAATTTAATCACTGATGAATCCCCCCCGGGTTTCTGATTGCCCCCCCACCTGCAGCCTTGTGTTCAGTACTGGCCAGAACCCGGTTTGCAGCAGTACGGGCCCATGGAGGTGGAGTTTCTGTCCATGTCAGCAGACGAGGATGTCATTACTCGTCTGTTCCGGGTCAAGAACGTAACAAGGGTGAGTCACCGCACTTTCAACAAAACACCTGCACAGAACATGTTGTGCCACTCTGTGGTATTTCACAAATGACGGCTTGAACCTCATTTGAAATGCATTAGCTGTGGTCCTCTGTGAAATTTTACCTACAGTACATTTAGAGCTGTCAGCTGTAATGTGCATCTAAAAGCCTGACACAAGTCGTCAAATTCAAAGTACTAATTCTGACTTGGCTGTAATGAAATACCTGAAAACTTCAGATGTGATTTGAATTGCTTTACATCAATTTGTGTGTGTGCAAAGGTGGAATGCTTCACTGGATTCACGATTTCTTATCAGTTGGCACAAGTAAACTCTTAGCCTTCCATACAGCTTTCTCATGCATCCTCAACAGCACTTATTTAGTGTTTGGTCAAAGACTGTTGTCCAAAAGAAACCACATGATCAACTTTAGATTTCTTTGTTCTGAGGACGATGACAGATCAGTCAAAATGTATCTATGGACTGAATAATAAATATTAAAACAAGCAATGTTCTGATATTTAGTTTTAACATAGTGACTGTAAACATAAGATTTTCCCATAGCAGTCATGAATATAAAATATTTTTTCTATAGATTACTTAAAAGAAAAGCCTATTGACATGCACGCTGTAAAGGTCAGCCTCTCCCTTTTCAATTACTTCTTGTCATTGCCTAGATAGACGTCTTCCCTCTCACAGGTGCATGTTGGCATATTAAAGAGGGGGCTTATCAGACTGCAAAGCAGAGTGGCTTTTGATTTGTTAATAGACATACAATAAAAAAGAATCTGAAATTTAGAGAATTATGAAACAGGCTAAACCTAGAAATTGATTGCTCTGTTTTGGAGCACAGGGGATGTCCTTGTAGTCTTTATTAAAGTTTATTCTCCAGCTGTGTACATATGTATGAAACAATTATTTTCACTTCACACACTTAAACACCTCAGTCAGTGTTGATCAGTGTTGTGTGTGTGTGTGTGTGTGTGTGTGTGTGTGTGTGTGTGTGTGTGCAGATTTGGTTGAAGCCTGGGAATTTGCATAAGCACATGCATGCTCTGCTCCGGATTCACTGTCAACCAATTATTAAAGGGATCTGTATGCAAGGCATTTCCCCAGCTGCCATCGCGACATGAAGTGCCCAGAACTTCCTCTCTTGATTGGCATCCTCACCTCCTTTTCTTTTTTTTTCGATCGCCCTTCTGGTTCCCCTTCTCTACCTGTGTCACCTTATTTTGTACTCGGTGCACACCACTGTCAAGGAGAGGGCACCTCGACACAGCATGGGAGAAATCAAATCACAAAGAAATAAGACACACCACGCCCTCTCTGGGCCTCTCTCTCCGTGCTTAAGTGTGTATGCTTCCTGTGTGTGAAAATGATATACAAGGGAAGGGAGTAAAAGTCAGAAGAAGTGCACTGTAAGCATGTGTATATGTGTGTTAGAGAGTTGTAAAAAAAAAAAAAAAAAGAACATTGTGAAAATCCCCCCTCCTCTCAAGCAATTCCTCCATGCATCGTTGGTGTCTCTGCCAGCCCAATTTGCATGACTTACAGTTCTCTGCTGCTCCTTAAGTATTGGGTGAGATTCTACAGGACAAGGTTATGAACACACAGGGACCTTTTTCACACACAGCTCGGGCCGTGCTTACACCTGCAAACCCATAGATCTCAAAGTCAGTGTGCTGAGCGAGCATAGCTGAGAGTGCCAGCACGCAGCTCGGGGAGCACTCAAACTCCGGGTGTTAACTGGCACTTGCAGAAATACTGAAACAACCAGGAAAAGTAACACAGCAGTACAGTTACACACACATTCAATGTGTTTATTTCTGTTGCATCTTAAGCTCCAAGAGGGCCAGCTGGTGGTGTGTCAGTTCCAGTTCCTGCGTTGGTCGGCGTATCGTGATGTTCCAGATTCCAAGAAGGCTTTCCTCAACCTGCTGGCGCAAGTGCACAAGTGGCAGAGGGAATGTGGAGAAGGACGCACTGTGGTCCACTGCCTGTGAGTAATGTGTTTACAAAATGCATCATGTTCTGTAAATGAAGAGAAGGAGACAAGGCAGAAATAAACACAGTCTCTGTCTGAAAGGGGGCGAATTAGCGCCGGTGAAGAGTGACATTTAAAAGTGCATTAACACCAAAAGCTTATTCACAGAAAGGAGAATCACAAAGATGTCTGTTCGAACATGCTGAAGCATGACCACGTCTGATGAATTATGACAGAGACTCCTTTGTTTGTTTTTAAAGCCTTTATTGCTCGTTGCATAAACACAGAGCAGAGGTGGAGACATATAGTGAGAGGACGTGAAATGACCAGACATTTCCTAAAATAATAACATCCCGACAGAACAGAGACAAATAACAATAAAATAACCAGACTATTACTGAAAGCCAAGATAGAATATGAAATATGACAAGATGTAGATAACACCCTGTAACACTGTGATGTTATAGCAAACAAAAGAAAAACAAGTTTTAGTTCTGTTTTTGTCTGATGACGGAGAGCTTTTTGTTTGTTGTTCTGTGTGTGCGTGTGTGCGTGTGTGGTTTGGTGCAATGAGATTTTGGTGCAAAGTATTCTTTCTAATGTTGCCATAGAAAATCATACAGTGGTAAGGTGCAGTTTGTGGTGTGGTGGGCTCCTGTGTTGTCCTGAGCCCCCCCCCCCATGCGCCTACCCGCTAATGAATATGAATGTGGCGTCCAGCTCATTGCCAACCCATCACACGTTTCTCCCCACCGCCCCCATCCAAAAGCACATCACTCAGCGCTGTCACACAGTGTTACCCACGACAACCAGGGAAAGAGATTATGGAGATCAAATCAATTATGGCTTAATTCAGAATGCGATGGTTCTCACTACAGTAAATCCGGGACTGCCAAAGCACTGACGACGATTGATTACCTTAATATTGCTTGTATACGCTGCCCAGGCTGCCATGCCCACCTTCCCTGCCTCAGTGTCAGGAGGCGGGTATTGGATTGTCCTCCTCTTGTTTATTGATGCTGCCTTTTATTTATGACGACCAAGTAAATATTTTTTAAGGAAACGCCACGTTTGTGCTGTTATTTCTCAATTTTCTTCCACCTTGCTGCCTATTTTTTCTTGTTATTTATGTATTAGGGTATTGTGAGCACATGCTGTATGAACTGTATCAAATGGATGTTTTTTCATGAGGTAGCATGAGCACGAAATGAAGGTTATCAGATTTCACACAATCTGTCCTGCTTCTGTGATGTTATTGTTTCTCAGAAGCCTCTTAATCACATTAGGAGGCTTATTCCCATTAGCGACAGCGATATGTTTGCTTATATTGAACTTTGCTGTACATACTGCACTGTCCATGCAATGTTATTGGATTAGGTTTGTGTCATTTTGACAGTGAAAGTCTAATATTTAACTGACTTATGGAAGCAAGATCATTCTTACACATTGTTATTAGACACAAACTAGCTGTTAATGCCATAAAAAAAGAGAAGGCACCGATCTATGTTGACTGTTTCTACTCCTGTGCAGTAATGGCGGCGGTCGCAGCGGCTCCTTCTGTGCCAGCAACATTCTGCTAGAGATGATCCAGTACCAGAACATGGTGGACATCTTCTACGCTGTCAAAACTCTACGCAACTGCAAACCCAACATGGTGGAGTCTCTGGTAAGAGAGTTAGAAAATATGAAGTCAATAGAGCATTTATTTTTTCTAAAGTGGTTTGTGTAATTATTCTCATGTTTTCACATCTTAACTGAAGGTTTTTTTGTGCTTTTCTTCAGGACCAGTATCGATTCTGCTATGACCTTGTCCTGGAGTACTTGGACTGCTTTGATGATAGATAGCAACTAAATGTTTACCAGAGCGGCAGTATTCCACGCGCTGCAGATTCGATTTTGATGCCACCCGGTGACCCCTCTAGTTTAATGTTTGGACCTGCAGACTCGGCATTGAAAGGAGTGCAAAAGAAGGCGAGGAAAAAGAAAACGTGGTCTTGGTTTTAACTGCAACCTTTAATGTACAGCTGTGATTTCCTCCATGTCGGTGATGTTTATCTATTTGGATATTTTTTGTGCTTTTGTTGGTCCTCTTTGCCTCTGGACTTCAGCGCTTTTGTGCTAAGGGTTTCAGTAGCAGCAAAACAATACTGCGGGTTACGAAGTGGACCTGTCTATTCTGAGGAGGGGGCACGTTTGGCAACAGGAAAGCAATTGGATGAAAGACCAGACTTTTAACAGGATTATCAAAAGGTGGAAGAGTTCCCCTCACTCTTAAGAGCTACATACAACAGCAGTATACTGTGGTTGTGGCATGACTTACCTACCATACCATAAACTGCCTTATATTTGATGCTAGGACAGATTTATTCAAACCACTAAATACATCCAGAAGGTTTTACTGGTGTAAAAACAGCAACAGGGGAATTTTAAGATGCCACCTGTAGGATTAAGACGAAGCGCAGTCCTGAACAGTATCGATGCAGAAACTGTACAGTTGTGAAATGTGTTGTATTTTGCCATAATGTCTGTGCTGGATAACCATGTGTGCTATAGGTGGACGATTCCAGGGACCACAGCTCCGGGGGCCCCGAGCCACCACTGGAGATTCCTTTTCCATTACTGTCACAGTGCCAATCCCACTGACTGATTTGAATCCTCTGATTGCTTTGTTCTTGATATATGCCTGCAAACATTCAGTATTTCCCACGCTCTGAAGTGATTGTATTGTTTACCAAGCGAGAACGAAAAAGAAAAGAGCCGATATAGAAATATACTGAGCTGCCATAGGTGTGTGTTCCATCAGTGCTGTGGTGAAGTGTCTACACCAGTGCTACATCACAGATTTGAGTCCGTCATTTCGTTTAACCTTTCATTGTCCGAGGCATTTAGTTGAACTGTAAACGTGTCAACACAAGGTGAACAAGTTGTCTGAACCCTTTAGGGATTTTACGTATGTTTAAAAAAAAATGGGCATTAACATTATGTAGAGGAGAACATGCTACATTGAGTCGCCGCTCACCCCTGAATATCTGTGAAGATCTCACGTGATCCTCTTTAGTCTCTTAAAACAGAAAAGTATTTGAAAAAGGAGGTTTGGTGAGAAACAGTTGCCCTCAGAACCTATTGTTTAAAAATCACTGACAAATAAAACCCCCAAAAATCCCAAATCCAGCAGGTCTGCATATGTGATACCCATAATGATCTGAGTCCGATTTAAACCCTCATCTGAAAAGAAACTTGACACACAAATTCACTTGTTTTTACTTCAAAGACTAGAAAATAATATTCCTACACACCATGATTAACCTTTAAAACCTGTTATTCTCCACTGCGTCTCCTGACACTCCTCAAAGTGCAGGTTTTGAAAGAGGGCGTCTCTCCAGGACCTGCCCTAATAAACAAGGAGAGATACCTTGAAGCCCACTCACTCTAAGAAGAGGCAGCTAGGTGAACTCTGCTGCTAGTTTTGCAGCTCACGCTCTGGTTCAGGTGGGGAAATATGAGAGGAATCTTTAACAGTATGCCGAAGTCAGCAAGGCCCCCACAGGTTCACTGATAGAGCAGCTCGTTCCTGATGAGGATGAAGTCATGAGGAAGCCGAAGTGAAGTCAGTGATCTAACTCAGGATCACTGGAGGAAGTGCCTGGACACTTTTTCTAGAGGGTAGAAGGATTGTGTACATACAGATGTATATTATGTTCTGTGAATACTTTGTGAATAATATACTATATGTTTGCCGAGAGTAAAGACGTACAGTAAGTAACCACTACATAACCACCAAGGTGAATGTGCTGTAAATGAACATTTTGTGAGTTTTATTGCCAGAAATTTTAACAACAGTCTGAGTAAAACACATCTGTTAAAGCATGTATGAATCCATTACATTTCATGACGTTTGTTTCACAATATTCAAATCCACTTCTTTTATTTAAGCCGCAGTGTTTAACAGCAGCCACAACTGTGTGATTGCATTGTTCTTTAACCATTCCAAAGCTTTTTATTCTCTCTGAAAGTCCTGTAGATTTCACTTGTGCGTCTCCGTATGAACTGACAGAAAATGACTACTGTGTTTTTGATCATTGTATTTGTGAGGGAAAGGTGTGTATTTAATGAGAAACAGATGGAGAAGACATGTATTTTGGGGTCAGGATGGGGGTTCATTCCAAGGAATAACAATAAAAGAACAAGGGGGGAAAAAAAAGGAGATGTGTGGTTGTCATCATATCATCGGATGTTCTGTCAAAAAATGCAAACACAGCGAGAAAATCCAGTGTGGTTTTTATAATTGGTTTGTCAGCAGAAGCAGAGAACTGACAGCTGGGTTGGACTTCCTGTCTATAAGCCTCTGACCCTGGTGCGGTTTCTCAGACGGATGTGTTCTTTTAGCAGCTCCCCTCGCCTTGAACCACATCGACTATTTGATCTGGCACTCTCTTTTTAATCTCTCTCTTTATTTCTTTCCCCTTTTCATCATCCCCTCTCCTCCTCCCACCCAACCTCTCTCGCTCTCTCATCATCTCACCTTCCCCCATCTTCAACGTCTCTTCTATCACTTTCATTTCTTCCTACCATCCTTCTCCATCTCCTCGCCTGGAGTAAGGTGACTCCAGACCGCAGACTTCCTCTTTCACCCACAGCCGGGATGAATAATGCAGGAGTCCTGCAAACTGATCCAGTGTTTATAGCAGAGGGACAAGCCGGATTAATTAGAGGACAAGACCCCCTTAATGCTCGGTTTAGAACACTGAAAGGGCCTCTCAATTATTCTGCTCAAATGGTACAGAAAAGTGTAACACAAAATGCTGTTTTTTGTCATTGAGAATGTGCAAAACGCATTTTAACTTCAACACATCTACAGAGATATTCTAAGATCCAGGTCATATACACCATCCTATTTAATACCCCCAAGATTTTCTCCATTTACTTTTTCACCTGCAGAAAGCTATTACAAGCTGAATCCTTAGCGGCAGGCTACATCATCCTTTAGTCCTCATATTTGACCGCTGGTTTAAATTAGCAGGTAATTGGAATCTTATCATTTAATTCTGGCGGTGTAATGACTACTGAGTGTAAGGTAACTTATCAGCCGTCCAAGATCCAACTGGGTTTTGGTCTTTCTCTCCAGGCTTCATGTCTAATGTTCCTTTGCTGACAGGCTGGATGGATGTCAGACTCTCCCTAGTGAGTCTCACTCTGGATAGGCTCTCAAATGTGTTTTTCTTTAAAATGGTGTGGAGGTTCAGCAGCTGGCTGTGTCAGATTATGTTAGGAAGGAGGGTCAGATAAAGGGACAGTTCTAAAACAGGTCCCAAGTCAGGTTTTTAGTCCATTCATTAATGAAATATGGCTGGTTTACAATGTCAGAAATGTCTTTTATTTTTATCTCACAGTATCCATACAACTCTTCAACACTTACAGCTTTTTGGAACATTGTATCTATTATATTTGGTTTATAGTTATTTACACAACAATTACTAATAAACCTGGTATTAGACCCTGAATAACTTTTCTGATTTGCATTTGAATTCTTTATCCGTTTCTTTTATCCATATTCTTGGAGAATTTTGAAAATCATGAATAACTTTAAACTGTTTCCAATGTCATATTATCCAGTTATTGTATGGAGTTAGTATATGTTTGGCTTTGTTTAATCTAAAACTGTATCTCCTCCATTCTATGCTTTTGACTTCAATGCTAACTAGATTTATTGCATTTATAGCAGGGGTTTAGGATGTTTGAACTTCAGGGCGTTAGAGAAAGTTACATATACTCAGCTAGTTATTTAGCAGAAAGCACGAGTAATTTAATACATTTTTTACATGAATTAGTATGTGTTCAAGCTTACTGAATGCTGTGTGTGCTTTGAGGTCATCAGAATTAAACTTGCATATGTTTGTAAAAATCATGATAAAACACCTAGTGGGTAGTGGGTGGATCCTTGGGGGGCTCAGCTATACTTAGATACAAGGGGGGGGCTCCAATCAGAAAAGGTTTGGAAGCACTACTCTAGAAATTGTGTTCACATGTTGACAAATAATCTCAAGTAAAAGATACGGGCTGAAAAAGCTCTTGGGAAGTTTTCTGCATCTGCAGGTTATTCTTCAAAACAAAGTGGTGTATGGATGTTTAATGTTTCCAATGCCAGGCTAAATGCTTTGATGATAGATTCAGGTAAAATCCAATATTCTCTGGAAGAGTATTGTCAGAAAGGTTCTGTGGTAGACCTTGTAAACGTTTCAGACGATATGTAGAGAGAAGAAGCATATCCTTTAACATGGATTGTGATCAGTGTTTGAGGCTATTATAAAAAGAGAACATTTATCTGAATCAATGTATGATTTCTTGGGAGCAAAACAGACTCGTCAACAACTCTCCTCTGTGGAAGAGTTGTTCTCCTAAATCTGTGAAATGCATGTGTTGAACACAAACACTTTATCTTGTCATACCATCCTGGTTGAGCTCAACTTCTGCTGAAAAGTGCAGCAGAGAAGACTGCTGGCTCCAGCTTTGTGCTCAGCAGAGCGAGGACAGAGAAGAGCTGGCCAGATGGCTCCGTCCAACATGTTTCCTTGCTGGATCCATCGCCACAGTCGGCCGGACCTCAGCCCTTATCTCGGCAGTGTGCTCTCAGCTCAGTGAGAGTCACGCTTCACGTGAAAGTGAGGGAGCTGGTGATGGTTCCAGCCCAGATCACTCAGGCACACAAGAAGCCAGAGACAGATAACCAGGATCAGAGGACACATGAGCAACTTGGCCATCCTCTTCCCTCTTTATCACACTGTCCTTTTGCTGCTAGTTTGCTTCAAACCACAGACACCAGAAACCTACAGCCTTTAATTTAGGAAGCTTTGACCTGTAACAGGTTGTGACCTTACATTCAACCGTTAATTTATGCCAGAGAGGGGAAACAAGGACAAGGCAAAAATAAAACAGGGCACAAGGAAAATGACATTCAGGAAAAGCAGGGAATAATGTTTTGAAGCTACACAGTTTAGGTAATGGCACTGTCAGGAGTTTTTAACTGGTCTTGAAACAGGTTAAACTTTATATTTATGCATCTTTATGAGCTACAAATGTGACCACTTCCATCGTTATTTACATCTTTGAGTGATATTTGATTGTTTAAAAACGCAGAAGAAATGATTTTTCATCATAAAACTACTTATTTATGTACAGCACCAGATCCTTTTAGTAAGAAATACCCCCAACAGGGGGCACCAAAATCAACACATGGCAAAAGTTCCTCACGAGAACTTTATGTCTAGTTTTTTTTGTCGATTAAAAGTATTAAGTTTTGAGTATTTAAAAAATATACAAGTACAAAATGAGTGTTTGTGAGTGTGGTAGAAACATGCAAATGGCTGATATGAAAACTAGACCCAAAAGCATTATAAAAGGTAGAACACTCAGAAAATCATCAAAACAACAAGAGGTTTAACTGAGAACTGAAAGGGATGATTTGAACAAAAAGTGAGATTTTATTTTGCTGTCTAGTTGTTTTATTATTTAAAAGTGAATTATTAACATAATGATGTAAAATAAAAAGGTTAAATGTGTGTTATCGTACACTCCTCTACAGACAAACATCAGGTTTAAAAACAATCTTTCTTAATAGCAAAACAATCTGAGGTGAGACAGAGGCTGAAGTTAGCGCCCTCCAAGGATCTTGTGTCGGTGATCGTTCATATAGAGATGTGAAGCCTTGAGGGTCTCTGGGGAGAGGAGAAGCTTGTAAATGATCTTATGTCAACATGAGCCATTTCTAGGTTGTGGCAATAAAGCATCTTGGAGCTGCCATGAATTTGAGGGATGGGCTTATCAAAAGGTCAGCTCTTTTGAGGGACTGGATTTATCCTTCGGTTTATTTAGAGCAGAAAAATGGGGCCACACATGACGCCTGACATCAATCTGCATTGTGATTGTCGACAAGAACCAACAAGAACATAAGTGTTTATGATGTATTCAAGGGTATAATACAAACTGGGAATAATCTGTGTCCAATAAGATGTGGTATTTTACTTTATTGGTTTAAAGTTTTTTGATTGTTCCAGGCACACAGCTACACATAGATCCAGTTCAACAGAAATAGAAAATAAACTTCATTGTAAACTTTGAAAATCTTCCACAGTTTGATCTTTTTTTAGGGTTTATTTCTGCATTTCAGCACTTTTTTTATTTGTTTTTGTTTTTTTACAGCCATTACTGTAATTCAAAGACAGGACAGGCTAAAATAAATCCTGCTATCAACTTTAAAGGCAATTAAAACAACAAAGCAAAACCTGCAGGCACTTCTTACCGTGCTTTTTCTTGAAGGGTTTCCAGGGTTTTTTTTTTTTTTGGTCTCTGTTTACACTTTTCTTCTTCCGTTATCAACATCACTCTCATCCCTCCCCCCTCCCGTCTCCATCTCCCTCTCGACCACCCTATCTTTTTTCCCCTTTTGTCCTCCAGCACATTTGGAAATGTATGCAGCCCTGAGTGGACAGTTGCACAACTGATAGTACAACATTAACCTCGAGGAGAACAACAGTCGTCCACTCATCTCTCTTCCACACTTCCAGACCCCCTGAAGCAGACTGCTCTAACCTCTCTTCTCCATCTGACTCCCCTGCAGCTCTGCTCCTCCCGTCCATACAGCCCTGTAGCTGCATCATGTCTTCCTTCTGCCACGGCTGAGTAATGTTACACTAGCTGAAGAAATGGTTTGCTTCATCTTCAATGAAAATGTGGCACACAAAACGATTGTAAACACTTTTTCTTCCAGACTTATGTAGAGTAATTTACAATGTCCCCAGTACCTCGGTCTGTGAATAGTCATACTTCTAATATTCCTGCAGTTTCTTCACCTACTGTATTTGTTTTGAAGTGCCAAACACAATCACATGGAAGCAACATTGGAAAACCACAAACGTTTTAGATGCCCCACAGTCGATGCTAATTTTTTTACAACATTTTAAGCAGAAGATCAAAACTTGTCAAGGTCATAGCACAGCTATTTTCTACCCAAATGCTTTATCTAACATGATGAAGTAGTTCTCATACTTGTTTGCAGACTTTGCATTAAGTTTTATATAAAAATGCACACAATTTATTTGATGTGTGGGGTCTACCTGTGTTAGCTGAAGCTTTAATTTAACAACCCTTAGTTTGTCCAAGGTTTGAAGATGAAAGTAAAAGGTATAAAATGAACTCAAAATTAACTTTTAGCATAGCCGAAACTTGCAGACAATTGGCCTATAGCCTAAAGACAGGAAACTGGAAGAAGCATGCATTTTTTGCAGTTTATTTTGAACTGTCTCTTGAGTATTTGTTGTTGATTATTTTGTATTTTCAAGGCTAGGGATAGACACTGCAAATTAGGCTATACAGTAAGTGCTGTATTGATTTACTTCAGGGGCGCCTTCTTCCTCTCATTATTCCTATTATTATTACTTTTATTGCTGTTGTCATTCAAGCCGTTGTTACATTACCCAATGGGGATCAATAAAGGTGATCTTTTCTTATCTATATAAAGAAATAAGTGTGAGCTTGAAAATTACCTAAAAGGTTTAACCCTCAAGTTTATCAATTAACTCTTTATACCTTGTGTTACTTGATTATTTTTTTTAACTGTGAGCCGTCACTTCCTGGAGTCTTTGCTGGTTGCCTGGGAAACTTGTGAGAGCAAACAAGGGATTTCCAGAATTTCCTATCAGCTTTCCTGGATATTTGCTTAATTCTTGCATCTGCTCCTTTATTGAAATTGGCACAATGAGCTGACCTTTCCACTTCCTCTGTGAGGCAAACTGGTTTTACTTTAACAGCGGGACTGACTGACTGGGGTACAAATTGGTCTCTGGGTTTAAGAGTCTCGTCTCCTGCCCGGAGACAGCAGCTGTCAGTGTCATGTTCGGTTCTCTCACAACCTTCAAACATAATTAGAACGAGGAAGGTGCTATTTCTCTTCATTTCCCTTCATGGCTTTTCCATTTAATGCTGTGCCTGGACCACAGAGCACAGGGGATTAAGCAGGTATGTCATGTAGGCCGGGATCTTGGGTATACATGCATGCAGATATGAACTCTTTAATATTTCATTGCTCAGGTTGGGCTGCTCGGCTGCACCGTGAGAATACCGCCTTGTGAGAAAAGGAAAAGTCTTTAGAGACTGCTGTCAGACAGGATAACAACAGAATAATTCATGGCCCTGTATTCCCTACATTTCACTGTCTTCCTCTTTTTTTCCCCTTCTTTGCAGCCTATTATCAATTTCACTTCTGCTCTAGCAATTTCTTGCATTTCTTTTTTTCACGTCTCCTCACTTTTGCTTCCACCCTGTGTATCTGTTTCCCTTTTTGTCCTTTTCTTTTCTCTCCCTGCGTTTCACCTGCGAGGTGTCAGGTGAGGAGGCTGGTGGAGGTGGAAGTCTCTGACAGCTGCTGAAACGTCTGCCGAGTAGAGATCTCGTCTGCCCTCCCCCGTCAGCTGTCTGCTCCGCCGTGTGGCCGGGTCGACTGGGTCACGGCACGCTTTGTGGGGGTCATGTTTTTGATGTTGTTGTGTCAGTCAAAGTGGCCAGAACAGAGTCCTCAGAGGAGGCCACGTTCACATTACCCACTGTTACAGACGGCCTACTCTGCACCTGTCACTGCATCATGTTTACCAGACTCCGATTTAGCATCAGAAATATGGCACAAATCATTCACACTTACTGTGTAATACATATTGTCGTGTTGTCACTTTTGTTTGAAGAGCTGCTGCTTCACTGTTAACTTTAACTGTCTAGTGGTTGACAAGAGGAAGACAGAGGAACATATCACAAAAAGTCCCACTTAGGTGTGAACTGGACTAGCTCTTTTTACCTAAACATTATTATTCAAAGAGTTCAGTGATGTACTCTGGCATTCCCAACAGCTTTTTTTGATGTTAATCTGCTGGAATGAGTAGAAATACATCGGAGAAACACTGAACCATGCTGCATACTGCATTGTCTCTGGAGTAACAACTACCGATTTTCTTTGTTATGCATGGTAGAGTTCATGCCTTTACTGCACGGATGGAGGGATAGCTGGTTTTGTGATCCTCTTGTCATTGTCCCCTGATGGCAGCTATTCTTCTTCCTCTCTTGCCCTAAAACATTATGTTTACCTATGCTGAAAAAATGCTGTGTTTTTTGCAGAGACGCTCTGATACTTTGTTATGACTGCTACCAGTTTTGTAGCACGTTGCTCACAAAATGTGTGACAGAGTACTTTCCCCTAATTTGTTGGTTTGACACTGAATTGAAACTTGAGATAAATAAAAAATATGGGATGAAGGATAGTTCAGAGGAAAAAAAAATCAATCTATCAGAATGAAAAAGATATGTATGACACTTTTGTCTCATAAACAACGAATGAAGAATACTAGCTTGATACATGCTTGTTGTCAAACATCAAGCATGTTTGACAACAGGGTCAGAGACTCAGGAAACATGCTCCGTGTGTGTCTGTCTGTTTTTTCTTACACATGAATGCCTGGCTGCAGTCCCACTGGGGGCAAACTGGGTCCAGCTTCCGTCAGTTTAAATGGTAAAATTCTCCAACATGTTGAGTGGCATCAGACCAGCCAGGGCTCAAAATGCTGATTGGTTACCGCAACCTGTTTTTTACCTTGTCAGACAAGTTGACAGCATGGATGGGATGTGAGAGAGGATATGTTGTCAAGACTTGAGAGGTGGTGATGAAAAGAAAGAAAAGTATTCATCGAGTAATGTGAGGGCAAAGATCCGAGTCTGACAAAGAATCATGTTCTTACAGACATGCACCATTAGAGGTGAGACAGCGGGGGCTCCAGTCTGATCTTTTTAGAATAAATGTTCAATCCAACAGTTTGGGCTATTAAATAACCGTTAGTCACACTGATTTCAAATGAATTTGTATTTTTATTACTCATGTAGTAGAGTATAAGTATGAGTATGAGTTTTTCCATTGCCACGTCACTCTCTTACTCATGTACTGTGATCTGCTAATTTAACATTTTTACTAGGAAATGTAATGGAGTAGCTGATTTAAAAGTATAACAAAAAGTGTACAAATCAGAGTGGCAGTGAACCTTGACTTTGTATTTGTTTGAGGCAAGAGTTAGCCTCAACAGAAATCCACAAGGGCCATGGTTCGGGTTAAGGTGTAAAATTGAAAAGTACCTTGGTCATCGAGTCATGCTGAGAGTGAAACTCTCCTTTGTCTTCCTAATTTAACATCTTGGAGCTCTGTAACACCTGTGTAATTAGCTGTGGAACTTGGTGCAAGCACAAACGAACACACACAGACACACACAGACACTGACACACACCGACACTGATACACACACACACACACACACACTGACACAGTCTTTGGAACTCAAACACATATAATTCAGGCTCAAAGACCAAAACACATTAATATGACTTTCATTGAATCATACGCATTCACACCAAATATAGTTAATGAAAGGCTATACAATATATTCAAATGAGGACTTTCTGTCGATGCAACAGTTCCCAATTACCTGATGTTGCTTTTAGTTTTTTCTTGTTCTAAATAGTTCTGCGTGTTCCCCCTGCCTCAGAGCCTTCATGGTACTGGCTCTCAGGCTTTGTGAAGGCTGCTGCTTAGAGATTGTTTGCCGCCGCAGGCACTTCCAGCTCAGTTCCAGGGGAAAGGAAAAGCAATTCCATGCTTGGGCCGCAGTGAATCCGTCTCTGTCAGTTCCGCTACTTGATGCCCTCAAATCACACCTCCCCTCCACCCATCCGCTCTCCCATCAGCCCTTGCTGTTCTGTGATCAGGGAGTGAAGAGCATCAGCCTAGCAGTGAAATGAAGATGCGCTTTACATGCTCCCCTACCATACCTTCCCTACTTGATGTCATTCACTTCTGGTCTCTGGCACTTGCAATTTACCGCTCTGCAATGAAACCCTTCACGCAGGAGTTGTTGCAGCTCGCTGTTATAATATACCTTCTCCTCTGTCTACTAAACTCCCAAACAGGAATCATATTTCATGCTAACTTTTATTTCCTTAAATGCAGACCCTTAATCTCAGAGTGCAGCTCCTGCACCTGATATTGCACATATAAACATTTTTATTTGTCTTTCATTTCTTTCAAATTTTTGCCTGAACCCAAAATAAATTCAGCTTTGAGTTGAAAGCCTGGACAGCTTTTGGAGACTTCTGCCAAGATTCTGTTATCCAAAGTAATAAACACTTTGCCTTGAAACTTTTATATGACAGATGATGTACTAACAGCACTCTCTTTACAAGTACGTTGTCAGTTTTGTGAGGTCAACCTTTAAGTCTTTTCTTGGTAGGTTTACAAGTGACAGGACATTCACTGCTGCAGTAATATCTGGCAGTCCCTCCTGTCGGAGTATTAGTCACCTATGATCTCTAACTGTTTTTTTACATGTAACTTTAATTTTTAACATCATCCATCCTGTGGTACCTTCCCGGCTTCCCTCATTATAGCATCAAAACATTCCCCGAGACGATTACCCTGCAGTACAGCGTCATATCCATATGGGCAGAAATACACACTTGTCACCCAAAAACTTTTTCTTCCCACTCATTTTACCCTCAAACTCATCATCCCTTCTTTGCCTGCTGACTAAATGTGCTGCTTTGCCTTTGTAGAAAATAGTGACATATAATTTTTGAAAGTGATGAAGGCACACAGGATGATTGATGGCAGCATATTGGATGGGAAAATAACGTTCTGGACCGTTAATTTTACCACGTCAAGGAAGCAGCCTCAGACTGTCAACACAGGAAATGAGTAGGATTTATCTCTGGCCTAGTGTCTGGGAGTACTCTCCTGCACTGGATGCATTTATATGGGATCCCAGTGACAGGTTTTAAAGGGTATACAGCAGGCCTACACTGTGTACAAGCCTGACGACAAACAGGATCCTAATCTTGTCGTAATCAGTGTTTTAGGGCGGATAGAAAAATGTTCAGAGGGTCTAAGGGTCCGTTTTGCATTTTTCCACAACATCAGTGCAGGACAGAAGAAGAAGAACAAAGTCGTCCTTGGTTGTCAGTTCATAATCGCGCTCCTGATGTGAGTCATGTTTTCTGTAAACATAGCACCCCATCATTCCTTTTGTCATCACAAACACAAAGCACCATGCTGTGCATTTCAAATGACAAAAGCTTCTGCAATTATTGAAAACTAATGCAGATACAGACGTGTTATTTTAGAAGCACCGCCGAGCTTTAATGCACATCAGGCGAGCACAACTACAACACTAATGGGTAAATGGTTGTATGAAGTGGAAAAGTGAATATGTGACTGTTTGCATCAATAATATCCTACATGGCTGCACACACATCGGCAAATACATGTTTTTACATTTCATCAGAATTCCAGAATTGGAAACATTTGAATTGACTGCTAAATTGATGCTAACCCCTTCCATGGTCTCTGTCAAAGAGGACAGAAAAGAAATGTCCTAACATTTGATAGTTGTGTATTTTTTAAGCCTTTTTTCCAACACAGGAGGAAGAGCATGAGGAAAAGATCAAACACTGTTTCCTGCTCTTACATAAGCAACATACGTAAGCACATCTGGTGAACAAGCGAAGGCTTTTCAGCAGTAACCAACTGAGGTGTTACCTCTGAGGTCAAGCAGCTTTTCATTCAGAAACCACAGATTTTTCATTTTCATACTTACAATACAATGACAAACTATCACTGCAATACATGATTCTGGTGCCCCCTGTGGACATAGTAGTACGACTATTTCCGTGAATGCACACAAAGTGTTTTGTGCGGCTCAACAGATAAATACAGAGAAGAAAAACCTCACTAACCCCCAATTCACACATACTCCATCAGCGCCACGGTTATGATCGTCAGACGGCACACGCCCATTCACACTGGATCCCTTTCTGGAACGTCAGGGCAGCAGAGTGCACCCATGATCAGCTGTACACACATCACAGGAGATCTACAAGATCCCGCGGAAATAAAGAGAAAAACATGCAAACAACATGTTGCTTTGTCTTTCTAAAGATGATTTGGTGTTCATTGAGTGACTGTTTGGACGTAATGTTGTTAAAGTTAGGAAAAATATGATCGCGAGTCCGTATATTGCAGGGTTTTTCCTGCTTAGAGAATTCTTTGGCGCCCCCAAAGAGGTTTTACCCAGCGCCAAAGGAAAATCACTAGCGGCAAAAGAAAAAAAAGACGATTCAAATTGCAAATCAAATCCTCTCTGAATATATTTTAAAAATATTAATACATCAAATGACTGTTGAACAAGCAGAACATAAACTTAAACACGACGTCTCTGACTTCTAGCAGTCATCTCCCCTCTTATCCATTTACGCATGTAGCTCGCGCTGGATAGCCAGCTGATTGACTCTTTGTTTTTTTTTTACTAGTTCCAGACGCTCCGCTGACACCCACAAGCGCTAAATGTGGGTTGATTTCCGTTTGGTATGATAATATTATTTATAAAATGGTCAGAAATAACAGGAAATGCACATATTTCTGTAAAATAAGGTGATACAGACTCGTAGACTATACTGTTGTACACGGGTCGAACGTCACCCCCCAAAGGCCCATTCTGAGCCAGGAAAACCCCTATATTGTGTTTTATTTTGAAATTGACCGGATGCTCTGTGCGTTTCCTTGTCTGACTTCCTGTCCAGGCTGTCATATTCTGTCCAGCTTGACGCATGCCTTCAGCGTACTCCGGCAAAGACCCGCAGAGTATATGAAACTGAGCAGAGCGTAGTGTCGTTGGTGGCTGGAGACGGACCGCAGCGCGCACTGTGTGAACACAATGATTGATTAGAGTGGCAGCTAAGTACGGCATAGAGCGCGGCGCTGACGGCGTGTGAATTCGGGGTTAATCATTGTATTGTGAGTCTAACAATAACTGAGGGTACAATTGGGTTTCTTCTACTGAACAAAAATCTAGTTTTCTAGATCTTTTGTTGCAGGGAAGAAACTAATTCAAACAATGTTTAAATCAGTGACTGATTACAGTGATATTCTCATCACTAAAAATGTTGGACTCAGTGTATATACTGCATTAGGATTTGTCTCAGGTATAGGTTTGTGAACACATCATTGTGTCTTGTATGAGAAAGAAGGTTGGTCTTCCAAAGACAAAAGATGGATGAAACATTGGTCTATCTTTCTTGATGAGGTCATGCTACATGAATTGCCTTCTTATTTATTTTCTCTGTTGACTCCAAAAACGGTCCGTATGTTATTCCCATACTTATTGTAGCTCTGCAGATTTTGGAGGTATCATAGCATCACTGGGGGGGATGTCTTTCTGTTTCATATGTGATCAGGTTCCACGGGAGCAGAACAGACCTGATGTGAGCTGACACGCATATTTTCCCTGTGACACTTCTGTCTCCTGTCGCATAAGTCACTGTCAGTGACCCCTGAGTCAGGAGAGAGGTGGTAGGGAATCATACACACGTTGCTGAGCTGCCGATAAATCTTGCTGTGACTTGTGACAGCAACAGTATCTCCTTGGGGTGAAGTACTGGTGGGCACAATCCTTCACAAAGCTGATGCAGTTTTTTATTTATTTTTTTAGCTGTAATCTACTTTCACACATACAATATGTTATGAAGCATTGCAGGGTTCATATCACCAGCTTGCTTTGTAATTTGTCTCAGTCACACGATAGCTCTTCAATTGTGACAAATCTGCTCACAATTTTCTCTTTTAAACCATTCATCCGTTAACAAGACTTTACCTTCAATGGCAGTTAATCAGTGAATTTCATGAATAATAAACTGAAGTTAACGATAACATTAACCGATATAACCGATCAACAAAAACCTCTTATATTTTCAATGACAATAGATTAAAGTTCTTAAGAGGCCATGATGACTTTGAACAATCAAAATATTACGTGTGTCCGTATTGATCATCTACAAATATTAGAAACTTAATTTTCATTTATCCCCACTGTCTTAACTCTAGTGGCGCTCTCGAATTACCTTCATATAGGTCGGGCAGCATTTCACATGAAAGCGCACAGGGCAGAGACGGGCATTTTGGCTCGTCATTCAATAAGCTGTATAAAACACAGGAGGTGGTATGGTCTTGCTCAGGTTGTTCCAGATCAACCTTACCATGTAAGGGCAGGGTTTGGAGATCAGAGGAAACCAAGTAAAATGTTTCGATAATTGCTTTGCAAATCAAGGCCAAGTTAAAAGTGAATTAAAAAACTAATGCTAATAACCCACTAACGATTAATGGAAGTGTACCGAGCTTTGCTCAAATGCATGTGTAAGGAGTCCAAAGTATTTAAAATTTTAAAAATGTATTTGCGGCAGAAAAGATTATTCCTTGATATAAATCTTATAAATACATTAGCTTAAGCAATTTAAATATTTAAGATGAGATCACTGTAAATCAATAAACTAATGCAAACAACGTGTTAAGAGATAAACTTTTGGTTGGAATTGATACGATTTAAGTATGAAGTTATCTGCAGGAAATCAGACTCCCCAAACAGAAAATATTATGTGGACATTCCCTATGAGCTCTGTACTACTGTGTCTCCAATCAAATACATCTTGTGTGTGACAAAAAATGCCGACCTAATTACTTAGAAGAGGCAACTTAATCAGCACCTTAATTATGTTAATGTATAAAATCTGTTTGGGAAATGAAGCAGTTCATGAACTGCAGTGGAGTCCCATGGAGGTGGACCAGGTGGATCACAACTATCACATCAGAATGCCTGGTTGTTGTCAGTGAACAATTGAGTATTTTTTTCAGTATCAGCATTTTTGCTTTCTGCAAGGTTGATACTTGACATTTCTTTATTATGTCAATAAAAATGTTCTTTGGTCAGCATCATGTTTCATTTGGAGTTTATTTGCTGTTGCTGAGTAGTTGTACATAAACATAATTTATAAAGACATGTTGTATTGATTAAAGAAATGTTCCAGTCTTTAACAACAACCATTATTTCAGAAACTGTTGACAAAACCTCAGTTTATGTGAGACTCTTAGATACCCACATTTTCACATGTTTTCCCATGCTTAACAACTCTGAGCTTGTATCCAGGCTTAGAATGGCTGCAAGGAGAAAAACTGGTACATTGTAATGGAAAGAATAATGTTTTGTTATTGTTGAAGATCTATAATCAAAGTGGTGTTCACAGAAAATTGACTTTTTCAATCAATAAAATGAAACAATTGTTTATTATAATTATTTGTAAGAGGTTAGTGTCTACAATGGGTATGCAATTGTTTCTAGAATATTTTGTAAGCAAATAAAGCTAGTGCACATATAAAGCTGATGTGCCTCCCCGTGTTTTACTCTTATCACTTCTGATAGAATGAAACATTTAATGGCTGGATTGACAGTCAATTTTTCTACCAGAAGCTTCAAAATGGTATCCAATTTGAAAATGAATTATCTGCAGCTGCTCACCTCTGTGCATTACTATTATTAGATAGCCTGATCTCTGTCACTTTTTTACCTGCACTAGATGAGGAACACTACCACCAGAGTTGTGAGCATATGTTGGAGGCAAAGAGTACATGTTTCTTCTGTCAGGATATATATATAGGTACAAGGACTGGTTCATTTAGTCTGAACAGACAACATCTCTGGTTTGATCCATTTACCATTACCCCTCTGTCAATCACACAGACTCCTCATTTCACAGAGAAATATAAAGAGCTGACCTGAATCATTGCATGTGGTCTGAGGTCTTGAACTCAATCTGCGCAGCAGAAATGCAGTTCTTCCACACAGCGCATGATGGAGAGACATTTCAGAGTCCTGGCATCGTACATTGCTGCACAGTTACACTGTTGTCCCCGGGGTAGGAGGGTGAACAACAGGAAACGAGCTATTACTACAGCCTTGTTTGTAATTTCTGACTAGACATGACAGCAGAGTGGCAAGAAAGGTGTCCGCTGTGCCCTCAAAAGAAAAGTGTAGTACACAACCTTTAAGAGACGACAAAAGCACTACAAGATTCCTCAGAGGAGCCAAAAAGGATTTTGTTCCAGGTAAAGGCAAACAAGAAAGCTTGGGTTTTAAAAAATGCATGTGCTTTCATTTGGATCCACATGAGACAGAAACAACACTGCAAGAGTAAAAAGATGATTAACATTGTATCACTGCAGGCAGTGCAACAACATCCCCTGGTCTTTGGATGAGCTGATGGCCTGTAACTGACACAAATTATAAAGTCACTACTAATGAGATCCTATTCACCTAAAAGGTCAAGATGGGATTTTTAGCACGATACAACATACTGTAACTGTGTTAGCATAGTTTATATATATGCTTGTTGGTCACTTTTATTTGCCTCCTGCATTATTACACAGCTAAAAATGTTTGGTTTGAGTTATTTATAGTATTTAAATTGAACAGATTGTTGTCTAAAATGTAATTTAACAAGAAATATATTAAGAAAGTCATTTAAACTTCCAAAAATTCTCTAGGATCGATTTGTTATATTGCACTGAAGGTGAAATACTTGTATTTCTGACTTATGAGTCAGAGGCCGTCGTCCTGTTACTATCCAGAGTAACAGTAGTGCTTAAAAACACTTCACACTTCATGGACAATGAACCCAGTTCATTGTCAAATTTTGACTTGCTATATAAATGAAAGCACAGGTGGAACTAATAATGTTAATGAATGATTGTTGTGTTCTATGTAAAAGGCTCAGTATGCCAAGACGTCGCCCAGTGTTAAAAATGACATTAATTAGTGTTCATAATTACACCTGGGCATTTCCAGCTGTCACAGGGCAATATGGTCTGACAGGTAGCAGTTAAAGTGAGAACTGTAGTCCAAAATTGAAACATTGGAGAGAGCTGTCTCCCTTGGCAGCCTCCTACCTTGGATGTGGATGTGTGTGCGGGTTCCCATATCACGGACACTGAAGCTTCAGTGTTTAACCAGCTCTGCATGGGTCTCGAAACCTTTCTGTGTTGTAACCAAGGGGCAACCTCCGGTCTGGAAAAATGAAGCCTATGCGGAAGTACAAAAAACTGCAGTTCCTCGAGGTTCGGCTTGAGGCTGGCTGCAGAAGCGCCGGAAGTGCCATAAGCCCACAGCCCATTTTTACCACAGGAATCATCTGCATCTGTCTGTCAGGTCAGCAGGTCAGGAGGCTAACAGCTTGATCCGTCTGATTTCTCCTCTTTTTTACTTCGTTTGGAGAGTTTGTTTAACACATATCTGACAACATACACTGCTTGCTGTGCGGTTAACAGACCATCCAACAAGTTGATGCTTCAGTTTTTCTCGGTAAGTGATATAGTAGTGTTATATTTACTGCTTACTCATGTGTTTATATTTACGGACCTAGCTTGTTTAGCATTAGCTTGTAAACCAGTCGGCTAACTGTGTAGCTCATTATTTACATTATTTACGGTCAATGGTTTAGAAATGTTTGTTGTTAAGATGTTGTTGTTGAAAATAATGAGTTTGTGTGATGTTAGAAGCTAAAGGTTCATCTCGGTGGTTAACCACAGACTGTAAATATGGTTATCTGATGTTATGATGAATGTTATACGGCACGTAAATGTGGACATTAAAAAACAAACTTTGTGTAGTAATTATCCGTCAGTAACATAAACTGAACTGAACCTAATGTGCTGTGTAGGTTATAGAGGATGACATTAAAGTTACATGGTTGATGTAGTGTCTTAAGATTTGAGCAAACTGTTAACAAATTTAAAAAAAAATCACTTTGTAAGAGCATCTGTAACCATTAAGAACTATATTAATAACCATATTCATTTTCACTGAACTCATACACAGAATAAAGCAGTAGAAATATAAACTAAATAACATATGGAATGAAAATAAGATTTAAAGCACATAGATATAAAGTATAAGAAATAGTTTGAAGAATACAGCCATGTACTGAGCTCATGTTAATAATAAATGAGTTACTGTATGTTCTGTACTGAAGCACAGAGAGTTGGGACCTGTTAATGATTTAAATAATTCAGGTTATATTTGTTTCATGTTAAGATGAAGTACTATCCACAATAAACTGCTTTATCTTTCCTCACAAAATCTGAGACAATTTGATGTGGAATATCATTGTGTGAGTGAGAGAGCTGAAAACAGCATGATTACAATAATGTTTATCTTCTTAACTTTGAATAGATGTTGATTACCTGAATACCTTTGTTGCCTGGGTAGTACACTGTTGAATTTATAAATGTGCTCTTACACACAGATGAATACAGAAAAATAAATGAGAACAAAAAAATTGATTTAATGAATAACTGATATTTTCTCTCTTTCTTTGCCATCCTGAAGACCCCTCACTAAAAGTCCATGTTCTCCTGGATCCATGTCACATGCTCGAGCTTCTTCTGAATGACTTTTCAACAGTCGAAGTTCTGCTGAGAGAAGATGTCCAGCAGATTAGACGGCAGTACATGAAGGAGCTCCACAGGCTTCAGGAGGAGGAGGAGGGTTTGCACCTTGGAAGACTGTATTCATGCTGTTCAAATTAAACTAGATCTCCTCCAAACAACTTGCAATCAAACCATTTTCTTCCCATTTTAAAACCCTTTGTCCAGTTTAGATGGGAGAAGTTGATATTATGTGATATTAATCTGGGAAGACTACATTTCTAAATCATTTTTAACTGTGTTTTTATTCACAAGTTATTGATCTTATTTACTCTCCATGTATCTTGATTTAAGAATGGGGCTGTGTATAAGGTCATCATTTTGCAATGACTCTGTTCCATCCCATTTTCAGAAATGAACTGCATCAGTATTTATCAAAAGAATAAGAAGTTGTGTAAAAGTAGACTTCCTTCCCTTAGCTATTGAGTTGAGCATTAATGCACATTTTAGTCTTGTCATTTCAAATCTGAAATGTATACTCATAAGTAGACATAAAGGAGTGCATTTATATAGAAGTATTTATTTAATCTGAAAAACAACATTAAAAAAAGTCTGTTTTTACAGCAGAGATGAACATGTTTACAGCTTGGTACAAAACAAACAAATAGGTGTGATTAGCTCATGTCTCGATGGAAACACACTGTACGGGGGGTAAATGTTTTGATGACTCATCAGTTTTGATTTGATGAAGGATAAGAGTTATTCACAATAAGGCGTGTAGCTGACCAGCTTGACAGGCGGGCGCAGTGTAACGGTTTGTCAAGAGGCTTAAAACACGCCTCAGCTCTCAGCCTGTGGGTGTCATCACTCAGGCCATCCGGGGGAGACCTCCCTCACAGCGAGTTGTTGAAGAGAAGCAACCGAAGTCCACCCCAGAAGAACCAACAAATACAGATGTTGTTGAGGCTCAGGTTTCTTCCTCTGTCTCTGCAGCTCTCTGGGCACCTCGACGGACAAGTCACTAATAATCCACACTGTGTCTATAGGAGAAATACAAAGGTGTTCAATTAATGCCTCAGACAAGACAAAATGTACAGTTAACTACATGTGACAGCTCAGGCTGTTTTTTTGTTATTAGCCACATCTGCAGGAATAATATTGAACAAGGTAGCTGCAACTCATCATAATAGATGCCAGTCTTAAACACTATTTTTTCTAATACTTAAAGTTTTTGGTGTGAAGCTGACACTGTCCACAGACTTCATGACTTCACGGGGTTCTATAGAAAACAAATGTCTTATAATAAATACTAAATAATTATTTTTCAATTGTCATGTTCACCTCATCGCTGTTGACATCAGTAAATATAAGACACAGACATTCCTCTTTTTGTTAGAACAGTAACATGAACTGTATGCTCTGTAATATTGATTTCTTCTGGATGTCTCATATTTATTTACAGTCTATGGATAAAACTTTGTTAATGTATTGCTCTGCTAACACTGACAAAGTCTAACTGCTCTGACAAATAACTAATAACCATAATTGTATATTTACGAGCAGGAATAGGGGATGATAGCAGCCTAGCTGTTAGCTATGTTGTCAAGTGGACCGCTAACGTCGAGCTGAATGGGCGGAGTTAAGTCCCGCCAGTCCCGCCTTACTGCTGTAGCTAGGTTGATCCGAAGTTAGGTTGAGACTGCAAATCCAATATGGATGTGGCCGTCGATTGGACTCATTTTCTGCCTATGTCACAGACGGGTCAGGGTTCGTCCAGTAATATTTACAGTCTATGGTTGTAACCTCTCCATTTACAAAATAATCTCCAATATTGATCGTAGTTCAACTACATTTCTGGTTGTAGAGCTTATTAGAAAAATGTTGAGGCTTTTTCGGTTGGTCAGTATCAGTTCTATCTGAACCAGTTCGATGGCCGCTTCCATTGCTGCAACATCTGTTGGTTTGCCGTGATAACTGGTCTCATGTCCTGTGAACTGAGGGGCGTGCCTTAAAACTCCCGAGCTTCTCTGGTCAAAACTACTGTAATACAGATTATTCCAGACCGGAATCAAAATTTAGAAGGAGGACATGCTGGCTTATGCATTGTTGTCACTTCAACAAAGCATGTTTCCTTAAAATCTGACCTTCTATACAGTAAGGTCATTTAATGATTTAATTCAGTTTATACTATACTACATATTGGACCTTTAAGTTTCCATTGTTTGACCTATAATAACTTTATTTATATATAAAAACTACACTACTACAGTATGTATGACAATCAAAACACAATGGCTTCTGTGTCATTAAACTAACTTTGTGGGGGGCCAGATGGTTTTAATAAACTCAGGCAGAGGCACTTAACACCACATGGAGCTTCTTGCTAATGACAGGGGAGCTTTTAGCTTTACGCTAAAATCATCTCTCAGCATGTCATGTGAGCACTCTTTTGTAAAGTCTGAAGGGAAATCAACATAAATGCTTTCATTTTAAAACAAGTTCCAAAATAATCTACTATTTTGATCACACAGATTTGATTGGCTATTTATGTGACAAAGATGTCATTTATTTTGTAAGATTAGTGTGTGGGTTTGGATTTGAAACGTAGAGGCCTTGAAATCAAATCCCATTTATGATTCCTGAGAACTCTTAACTGCAGCTGCGATTGCTTTTATTAAGAAAACAACAAAGATGTATTTCTTTATCATGATGCAGGAAGGAAGGCGGGATACACACACAAAAAAACTCTTACTCCATCCGTCCCAGATAAAATAAGACTAAACGGTGTGCCAGTTTAGCTGAATTTGGAACGTGCGGAAAATTTACAAAGGCTATCGTCCTGATCACAGCGGCTTTGGGTACAAAAAATTCTCCCAGAATCTCTCCTCCCAACATTTTTCCTGTCTCTCTTTGTCCAGAATATAACTAAAATAAGATACAAGTATGCTCCAGATGTAGCACATGTAAACTAAAATAGGACCTTGTATTCACACAGGCTTCAGACATAACCAGCACCTATTATACTTGTTAAATACTTGTGTTAAATATGTGTAGCATCCCAGAAGCCCGTTCATATAAATTAGACATTACTAATCTATCAAGTAATAGAACGTGTAACGGTTGATTTCAAGTGTTGCAGTTAAGTAGTTTTAATGAATCCTAAAGGTATAATGACTCAGGGTTTTTGTTATGTTTTTTTTTCTTAAGACAAGATTAAATTCAGTATATTACAACTTTGCAATAACAATCTAATTAACCTTGCTCCATCCTCACAGAGTTCAACAGTGCAGCTGACAGCATGATCCAGTGCCTATGTGACCGGGACTTTACAAATGGAGAGATGATTAAAAAGGGATAGATCTCCAACAGGGGCCTTTGTAATGACCCTTCACCAAAGACATAAACAACTCTTGTTATGACTGTGCCAACAAAATCTCCATTAGGATCGGGGTATAATTAACAGGGACAGCATAAATGTTAAAATCCATTGATCTTTCCGGTTTTACCACCCACAGCTGGCCGTGCCAGTGGGCCCTACAGGCTCAGCCCATTCGTCTTCTGACTAAAGCATCATAAAAATAAAGATTCAGAGACTCTGTGATGCAAATCTCTAAAGATCAAATGCAATTATGTTAGGAACTGTGTTAAAAACTTCCCTCTAATTTCTCTCAAACAAATCGCTGGGGGAACTTTCTGAGAAAAAGCCTACATGAAATCGGGGCAGTTTGGTTCTCCACCTGGGCTGAAGTTAAAGTCCTTGAGTTGACGTTGCTGCACCATCTGCCCTGAATGCCGTGGAGGAGAGAAACTATCCATCTGTTGAATCTGAGTTTCCTTTTTTCTCAAGCAGTCTGCTCTCTGCCGAGTACCCAGGTGTTCCAGGTCCTTTAAAACGACAAGTAGCAACAAGTATAGACCGCATACATTTTAAATATCCAGCTTCTAAAGCATATGCTAACTCTACTCCTCAGTGTGCTGAATTAAAATCCTGCTGTCGAAATATAATAACCTTACAAAAACCTTATAAAGATGAATTTGTCCTTTTTGGCTGCAATCATGGCAACACTTCTCAACAGCGGAGCTGACAGAGAAAAGAGGTCAGCTGGTTTTGCTCAATCACTCACTGAACAACCGCTCACCTGAAGACAGTCTTTTCAGAAATAGTTTGAGTGGGCTGTTGAGTGTGTGCGCGAGAAACAGACAACCCTGTAATCTGTCTGGTGTCGCAGCCTGATTCTCTGCAAGTAGGAGTGATACACAAGATGGCCGCTGATCCATCTAGCATGCCTAAATATCTGTGATCAGCTGTAAAAGTTGGATTGGAATTCTTTTAAGAATTTTGCTAAATGAGCCTATTCCCCTGATTATTATAAAGGAACTGGTTAATTTATCCGAGCATAAATACAACAACAAATCTGATTAACTGGCATCTCTTAGATCCATGAAAAGAGTTATATCTGATAGTTTATTTGTTTTTATATCAAGTTATAAAAAAAAGGGAAAAAGCATCTTAGTGTCACTTCCTGCTTCCAATCTTTGTGCTCTCAGATATTCTAAAATAAACGACTGCTGGCACTATCTTAATCTTTTTAATCATCTTAATATCAATTTCCAATTCTAATTCACAACAAGAAACCAAATAAGATATATTTCTGAAGAATTCTAACTATACCCTTAATTATACAAAATGAATAATTTGGTTTCCTTTGTATATTCTTGAAAACATTAAAATAGAAGAAAAATCAACTGGACAGAACCAAAGCTAAATGCCTGGAGGCTACAAAGCAGCTTGCAGCTTGTTTTGGTATGTGGAGGAACTCTGCCCAGTTACTGTATTTTATCACCATGTTTGCTTGAGGCTCAGTGCTGTGGGGCTGCTTAACCGGGAGTGTTAGTACAACAGACTCTGAAGAGATGACAAACCTGATCAGGGGCCAAAGTCTCAGTCACAGTTGGTCCAGTTGGTCTGTGGCTCGAGTCCAGGGAGTCTATGAGACTGCTAGAGGGTCCACAACAATCCTTTAACACCTGTCACAGCAGGAAAACTGTCCTTCACAGCAGCAGGCTGAGCAAGCCGCCCTGAGGTTTAAAACGATATCACAAGTCCAATGATTTTATTTATAGCTTTAATACAAAGATGACTTCTTCCTCTCAGTCTTGGTCATGGGGCTCATGGGAGTGACCGACAGTGTTATAAAACGTTCCGGCAAATGACATTCCCAGAGACAATGACCCATGGCCTTAACAACACACAATGAGCATAGAATGGACCTTTACTTTGTACAGTGGCAGTGCCCAAACAAGTACTGTGTAAATGATGTGTGTGTGTGTGTGTGTGTGTTTGTCTACACGTGTATGCATTCTGTGCATGTGCATCATCTTCACGCCCGAGTGCCTCCCACTTTGCTTTTCATGGGATGCTGTTTCAAGGGTGAAATGGTGCATTTTTAGAGATAAATTGGCAGTCAAGGCTGAAAGGTAACAATGCTCAATACTCTCCTTCAAAGAATGATTTCTTTGTCAGCTTCCCATTGAAACAGGGCTGTTGCCCAAACCTCTGTTATTTTGCCTTACATGTTTAACTATATATTCAAAATTGCTCTATCAACCTTATAACCAAACTCACTCCTTTAATACTCAAACTATTTAAACCCAGAGGCCTGTAAGGCTGATTAACATGGTAGGATATCCTTTACTGTGTCTTTAAAGTTTTTCAAATGCTACACGCTAACAACTCATGAAAGAAAAGAATAGACAGCTGCACTGTTAGACCAAGACTCTGCAGTGAGATGGTTCCTCTGTCATCAGCTTTGTAATCTGCCACAATACAATGTATTTATTGAAACTCAAAAGTAAACCTATAATGATAAATCCAGAACCAAATCTATTCTTCTGATTATTTTTTTCAGGTTTTGATGCTGAAAACTGTTAGATGCTTGTATGACCACCAGAGGATGTGTTCCAAAGTCTTTTACCAACCAGACTCCCTGTTACACATGTCAGCTCTGATCCTAAAGAGCCATTGTGTAGTTACAAAGTAATCCCCTTGTCACCTATCAATGGTGTTACACTGACACAGCACCCAAAATAAAGAGTGGAACGGCGTCAATGTAATTAATAACCTATAAATTATTCTGTGTGCATATTCACGCCAATTTTATTAACACTAGCAGTGTTAATTAAGCATTATGTGGCAATTTACTTGAGTATTCTACAAGGGCCTATTCGTTTTTTTGGGGGGAGGGGGGGATGGAGGGTGCAGGGGTTGGGTTCCCGGAAGCTTAAAACATGTGAAACATTTTTACCTGGTCAAGGAACTGACCGAAATTAATGCTGAAACCTCTACATAACCTATAAACACAGACCATGAGAAGAATATTGAATATTTCTGTATTGGTATTTTAATGTTTGTCATTACTGCCACTGGATCAATGACAGAGGAAGATTTCACAGCTAACAGACCAAAATAGCATTTGATAACAATTTCTCGTGACGTGTAACGTGTTAAAGACACATAGCATATGTCAGACACTATACTAGCAACACATACGCAAAGAGTACGGAGGAAAAGGGAGATCGTCAGCGTTTTTGACCAGTCTGTCCTGTTCTCAACTATGCATCCTGAGTGACGTACGGGGGCAATGTAAACATCATTGTAAATGTATACATTTATTCAGGATTTTCCCGCAGTATGTGAGCGATACTGATTTTTTATTATTATTATGAGATTTTGATATTTTGTGCATGATTCCTGCTATCCTACGGCAAAATGGAGTCATGACACAGAAATCAATAGGATGTAATGTCAAAAGACAAACAGCTTGCTAAGCCAATACTTGGCCTTATTAGAGTATTTGTCTGAGTTGCTCACAGATTATGTGTCACGTGTAACACAGAAAAAGAAGCCTTCATAACACCACAACTCACATCACAATTTAAAGAAAGCTGCCTTAAAACCAGGCATCTTAGGTCGTAACAATCAAAAGACCACAATATCCTGGAGGGACTGATATCCATATAATTCCTACTCACAACAGGAAAATGCTACTGAGGTAGCCGTTAAAGCTGCAGAGGTAAAAATGAATAATACAAGAACATACAGATCATAATGTGCCCCAGGCTACTTTAAGGTGTCATGCTCATCCCATGTATGCTGACCCAAGGGATAGAGATGTTAAACTGTTGGTTTTCTCGTTGGCCTTGGATGTATTCACCCATGGCAGTATTTATTCATGCCTTTCAGTGTCCCAGTGAATAATGCCCTTCTTCCTAGAGGTTGGAGGAATATGCATGAGTAGGGAACTTCAATATTTTTTTTTAATCCATGCATATGTTCTGCCAATATGTGTCTGGCATTTGAAAGATTAAAGCTACAAATCTTCCCTCACAGCAATAAAAGAGCCTGGCTGAACAGTAACATGCTATAATGATCGTCCGTGTAATGTATGACCCCATCGCCCAAAGGGTTTAAAATCCCTGGTGTGCTTTAAATTTAAGGTAAAGGGAAGTGGAAATAAAGTATCTTTTCCTTTTTGCTTCACCAGAAAAACCAAACAGAAAACTCTGAATGCACCATATCATGCATAAAATGGACCTGACACACACACCTTTTCACACACCGGATAAGTATGAAGTACTTCCTCCGAGTTGAAGGTACAAATGTGCTCCGTTTTATCCTGAGGCCGAGGTGCCAAAGTCAGAAAAAGCACCTGGATGGAGCATGGGGGAAAGTATTACAAAGGCAGAAAAGAATACCTAGCTGTTGTGTTCGGCCATATTGAATAAAACCTGGAGTGTCCCCTGTTGAAGAATCATGTCCTTGCACAATACTTATATAGCCCCAAAGTCCATGAGCTTTGGTTGACCAAAGTGTGCCAGTTGTCCTTTTTTTTTAGTTCAAATACAGTTATTTTCTTGGTTTATATGTTTCTTGTTTTGTCCTTTCTTCTTCTTGAACATATGAATGCCAAAGATGTTTACAAGATAGAAACATATTAAGTGTAAACAGGACATCATGAGTGAATATTCTGCCATGGAGAAAAAACAGGTTTTTGTGTATAAATGAATGAAATGCAAATGACGAATGAATCTTTTGAGATTGGAGATGAAACTGAAGGAGCTTATTTCAGCTACATACAAGCCACGGTAGCTTCAGAGATCTCATTCTTTACAAGAAGCTCTAAAAAACGCTCTCAGACTGTGATTTTATACGACGAGGAGGCAATACATCTACTGTGTGTATTCCTCTTATTCCTGAATAATTTCAATAAATGACTGCATGGGAAATCTAGCATTTCTTTAAAATGATCCGTATCACTTGTCCCAAAGTCAAATTTATGTCTTGGCTAGATTATACAACATGCCAGGATAAGTGAAGTGGTTTGAATAAAATCAGCAGAGAGCTGAAGAGACAGATTTTGTGAATGTCCTGGCCATTGGAAACAAAAACCTTACAGTCAAGAAGAAACAGGGTCATGTCTTACTCTCTTAAAGCCAGGCTGGAGGATGTTGAATATTTTTTGTAAATCAAATATTGCAAAAAGATGCACATGTTTGCTTCCCCGTTCTTTCTTCCTCCCCTCTCCAAGAGGTTTCTTTTTTTCTATCCCTCGATGAGTGCTTTACATAAACAGCCAGTGCCATTGGAGAGCACTCTGTATTGAGCCCTTAGCTTTCAATTTATGTGCTATAATAGCTTCAAAAACATCATCAGAAATCCTCTGCTGCCAATAATGGACCTCTTTTCAATTGCTGGCTCACACTTATCCCACCAAGTGACATCGCCTGCTCTTTTGGACAACCTAGATAATATTATCTCTCCTGGCCATGCAATCATTATATTTCTACAGAACACCCGGTGAATGATCAGTAAACACACACACATACAGACACACACAATTTCTGGCAAAATCATGCACACACAAAGACCTCCACAAGTATATTAATTGTGTGGACACACACAAACTACACATCAACACACACTTCCGTTAGGAGAATGAGCAAATGACAGAAATAGAAGCCGGTTGCAGTGTAAGGTTTTCATCTGACACCGTTTGATTTATAAACTTACAACCAGGATAGGAACAAGGGATAAGTTACTGCAAAGAGCCTTCACGCAGTAGGTAGTCTCTCACCATGTGGTGATATTATTTAAATACACGTGATCCCTGTGGTTACTTTTAGAATTTAAATACAGACTTAATATCTTAAAAGAGATGGACACTCAAAGAATATAAAAACTGTGCTACTAGACTTCTGCTAAAGGGTTCAGCTGCCTCAGCATCACTTCTCTTTTCGCTCGTGTCTGCATGGTTTCAAGGATACGATAGAAGATTAACGAATAAATCAGAAAATGCAATCATCAGTTTAGTGCCCTGAAGGTTTTTTTTTTGTTTAAGCTTTATGTGGTCAGGTACGACAAGTAGCTTATAGCGGCTGATATTAGCTTTCTTTAATACTGTTGTGTATATCTCTTTATGGGTTTCCTCACGTTGTGATTCTTCTTAGCTTCTACTCTGAAAACACTGGGTTTTAACATGTGCATTAAATTGACAAATTTATCACTTTAATAAACCAGTAACTGAAGTCACTGAAGAAAGAATCTTGAAATGAAAGGTAACATTGTTTACCATGACTCTTGTAACAACCAGCAATTAGTCACTCTTGTAAAACTAAATGACTGTGTGTCTACCTAATCCAATTTTTATTGATAAATAAGGAATAATCCATCGGAAGGAGGAGAGGGGAAATGTCTTCAAGATCTTCCACCAGTCCAGCGGCCTTTGGATTTGGACTCTCAAAACTCTTTGTTATTCAAATCTATTACAATATCCAAGAATTTAGCAATTGCTAAGAGTTGGAATAAGGCATACGTCTGACTGGATTTATTTTTGTCTAAGGCTCATATTTAAAGTAGGAATGAGAACAGTTGCATACCTGCAACATGAACCTCATCTTAAAGCTCTGTAGAGCTGAACGGAGCAGGATGATCAGGTGACTCTGTAGGTTTAAAGAAACCCCCTGTAACTTATACAATGTCATCTGATATAAAGCATTATTTTTGAGTAACTGCTTTAAGTGAAGGCCCCGAGAGAAATCTAATTCTTTTAGAGTGAGATTTCTTTTCTTGTGGAAATGTTTGTCTTTATTATTTTGGTCTATATACCATGAGGAAACATACGGAGGACCAGCTATTGGACAAATAATAAAAAAGAAGGATAAACTTTTACCTTTCACAGCTCCAGACATGAGCATGTGGCATGTGTTTTGAGATGTTTCAGGTAGACTTCTGATGAAAACTTGTCCTCCACATCTGTGCTGACCACAACCTGGGGATTTGAACACAATTAAAAAACACAACATAAAGGGATGTCTCGAGGCATGTCACATTCACAGACAGAATCCTCTTTCTCTTTTTAGAAATGTTCTCCCAAAGTGTTTATTTTGTTAGATTGTAAGTTGGATTCGGTTCACTGCACATCTCGGCTTTGTGATTAAGCACTTTTGATGACACAGAGTAGGAAAGAGAGAACAACAGACGAAAAGCAAACAGATGGCTGTGCAGAAGCAATTTTGCTGAACAGAGCAAAACACACATCAGAACACAATGTAATTGTGGCAATTACATTACACTGCACAACTCCAGGTTTCCCTCACAGGTTTTAGTGATGCCCGAGAGTGAAGCAGTTTTGAAGAAAACATTGTAATTTGTCTACTCAGGCTTATTTTATATTTGTTTTTGTAATATGATATAAAGCCTCTTAATGCACAGACACCAGTGCATTCTGTCAGCGCCCATCACATAGGGTATTTTGGCTTGCCTTCTGTACAACAGGAGGAGGTGGGAACGTACTATCCATCTTTAAACAGTCAACGGATCTAACATTCATTACTAGTACAAACCAGAATGGTAATCCTTGTGATATGAGAAAAACTTATTGACAACATTTTATGCTAACTATACAAGTAATATATCTATACTGCAAAAAAAAGGCAGACTCAGAGGTCAGGACAAACACTTAGTTATGGGGTGTCACCTACCTGGGGGAGGGGTCATTGCAATTTGTGGTGTCACAAAGGGAGAATCTATAAACGAGCACAAATTTTCTAAAAAGTGGAGCGGGCAAAAGACGGAGAGGATGGACTTTTCTCACTAACACATGTTAGTGTTTGAATACCATGGTAAAGTGTATTTTGCATAATACAGGCCTCAAAGCAGAAATGCACATTTATAAGTTAACTAGAAACACTAAGAGGTCAAGGACTTCGTTCAAATCAAACCACTGAAGCTAACATATAGCAAGTTAGCAACAGCTTGTACCCTCTGCCAGTGATAGGTAGAACTTCAGCCTGTTAAACGGTTGGTTGCCAATGTCTTCTATGATGTACTTTTCAGAAAATATCCATAATTTGTTCTCCCATGCAAGAATGTAAAGATCAATAGACATAGTAGAAGTTTCTATGGAGAACGTTTAGATGTCAAAAGAGACAGATGAGACAAAAGAGGATGTTTCTGATGCAGAATATTTTTCCTTTCACCACAGTAAAGATACCTTAAAGAAGAATAAAACATCTCAGAGACGAAAGATGAAGCGTCACACAGATCAGAGGAGCACTTCTTTGATGCCCAGGATGAGCATATTGTCCTCTTCCTATTTTCAAAACCATCTCAAAAGATAAAAGAGTGAACATGGGTTTTCACTGTTAAAGGAGTGGAATATAAAATATACATGATTTCTATTTTGTGTGTGACAACTGGACAAAGAGGAAACTCATCCCGTTTGATTGTACCAGGTTACTGCCTTGCACTTCAATAATTACAGCTTTGGAAATTTGGCATTATTGCTAAAAATATTGACTGAACCAATCAAGTTCACAGAACAATTTGTTAAAATTCTTTATTTCATATTTATCATCATACTGCCTACAAAATGATTGGAGACTCAGACAAAACTCATGAATTGAAATGGTTTGTTTATTTTTCACTAGTTTCTGTAAAGTGTTTTGTCTGGATGTGGTGACATAAGAACACACAGTGGGGATGCAAATTACTTTTCTGTTGCTGCAAACAGAAGGAGACATATTGTTTAGCTTCTTTCCAGTCACTTAAACAGTCTTGTATTTAGGAGTCATGGAGAGCGAAACAGTTCAAAATGCTTACAACTTTCTTTAGAGAATCACCGCAGGGTGCGAGTAAGCCTCTAACTGAACTTGTTGATGCTGGCAGGCTACAACTGTTGCAAAGTGCAGCTCTGGCTGTGGAGGACCGCCTTTGAAGTGATGCAGAAATTCATTTGCAAAAGCTAAAGGAAGTCACGCTCTGCTGAGCCCGAGAAGTGTGAGTAAAACGGTTTCAGATTAAGTCTAAATGATGTGATGGGAGGAGGATTACTTTTTAATCCATGCTAGGTTTTTTTTGCAGCTACAGTAAGCTGTAACATCCCAACACTTTCCCTACAGATCATTACAAAGATTCAGGGTTGAATTCTGTTTCAGGGAATATTTACACCTTTGTATTCAAGAAAATACTCTTTATAGTGGCTATATGTTTCCAAGTGCAGCATACAAATGAAGAAGACATTAAATGCAGTTCTCAGCAAATGTGTGGAATTTGGAACCAGATCATACAATGTATATGAAAGTTTCTACTGCTCGACAGTGGATGCCACTAAGAGCAAATGTGTAGATGTTGATTAGCTGAAGGTAGAACTGTAATCAATCTTTTGAGATTTGAAGCATTTTGAACATTATATGTAAGAGTAAAATCTTTACTTCAAAACATTAGAGTTCAGAATCCATGGCCGCACAGGATCAAATATGAGAAAGATTAGGTGAAAGAGATCTCTAAAATATCGACACTTGATTCTCATTTTGTTAATATGCGCATCCTCGCTTCCTCCCTTCCTCAACTGACCTAGAAATCGCCCCCTCCCCTTTCCCCATGACAAAAGATCTTCCAATTTCCTGAATGCACCTAGAAGAGATGAGGATCGAGGAGAGAGGAGGCCCTGGCTGGCTCCCTGTTTGGTCTTCACCATGAGACATTTTTGTACAGTAGATCTTTACCCCTACACACTTTTATGCATGTAGGACCAACCGTGGGGTCTGATATTTGTAATAATTCAAAAAAGTGTGATGGAGCAACTATACAAAGACCACACACAGACCACACACAGGAGCTGCATCACTTTTTCTTAACTTCTAATGTTTCTTCTGTTACACAATCTTCTTTTTTTTTAATCTCTTTTGGTGTCACCCTGTATCTGCTGTGTGTTAGTTTGAAGTAAACAACCATAAATACATTTACAAGAATAATAAAAAATACAGCAGAAAAAAAAGACAGGTTTTAGTGAATGACAAACTCAAATTGGTTTACTGTTTTGCATTTAAAATGACAGTGTTGGAATGTAAGTATATCCTGAGGCTGCGTTGTCCCTACAAGACACTCAATATTGTTGTCACTGTGAGGTGTGTAGCAGCCAAAGCAGGACAGGAAAAGAAACAATTTGTGCTGCTTTAAAGAATCATATCCTGCAATTCTTGTCTTGTACCTTCATCTATTCGTTCTGCGTGGCTCAACGGATTGTTGGATTCACCGTTAAACTGAGCATCCATGCACTGAATCCTTGAATTTGTCACGTTCACTCCCTCTCGAACTGAGTTCTGCTTAAGGCAAAACGATGGAGAGGATTGTGAGTTATCACTTTGAAACTTCTCAGTCATACTCACAAGCATTGAGAAATGTGCACCAGTTTGTAAGTGCTAAATGTGTCATTTGTGTGGCTGTGGTACTATTTTTTTTAACACTTAGCAATACATCACCTTAACCGCCAACCTTAACAGTTAAACATATTCTTAACTCACATTTATTATCAAAACATATCTTAAACAGTTTTATTCATGCACTCTCATTGGTCAGGTTGGTCAGTGTTATGGGATCGCAAACCAGGCTCACTCATTGGCCAGGATGGGACTGCACTTCCTGTATGCAAATAATATGTAAATATGTATGTTATCTTGATAGTCGTTACTATCACCTTGATCATACTATATGAGTGACTTGCCTGGCAGCCAATCAGTAATCAGCTGTATGCATATAGACCATGAGTGAGCTGAAGGCGTCTCGTCAGGCGAATATTTAGCTCGTGTAGACTATTTGAAGTGCCTAATTGTGCATGCAGAAACAGGGGAAATAGCGTGTACATCCCTCCTGGTGATGGATCCTGCCTTGGCAAATGCCAAAAGGATCAACCAGATGCTGAAACATCTGTGAGTTTAATTCACTCACTGAAATCTCCATATGGGGATTCTCCCTTGGTGTTATGGGTGAGATATAATTAATCCTTGTATTATTCATCACTTTCATAGTGCTTCTCCTCGTATGGTGGGAGTTGCCAAGCCAAACACTGTTCTTGTTGTCACATATGGTGTTTCCCTGTTGATTGAAATACTGAAGTGGCTTCAGGTAACATCCACTAAGTATTTCTGCAGTTTGACATTCAGCTACAGCATGACCTCTATTCCAACTCTAAACTGGAGAAAATAGCAAAAAAGAAATGGTAATTGCTATAACTGATTTTCTCATGTGGAACTGTATTAAGTCAATCTGTGTGTAACCTTTTTTTTTAATTGGATCTGTGGAAGAGCTAAGTCTTTTAAATTTTTCTCTTATAACTTGTATCCTTTTTTGTCAAGACAGTGAAAAGAGTTAGGAGTTGGGGAGAGAGAGTTGGGAATGACATGTGGGAATGGAGCCTCGTGTTAAACTTGAACCTGGGCTGCCTGGGAATCTGTGTGTATAGGGATTGACAGATTAGTTTTGATCATCTAATTTAAGACGAGAAATATTTTTCTTATAAAATGAATTACAAGATGTCAGTTTTCTTATAAAGGATGTTACACTTTAACCTATACATCTAGTTTAAAAAGTGTCCTTAACAAAGCAACTAATCAATCTCACAATGACAAACACAGTTTCTTCACAAACACAAGAATCCAGTATGGGTGAACAAGATATTTTCTTTTCAACATGATCCAAATATAAACAGTCCACACAGTCAAATCAGAGCATCAGAAGCAAATTTCAGATCAACACAGGAGATATACAAGACAATTATTTGTTAAGGGATTTAACAGACAAAGCTTTGCCTTACTTATTTGCCTTATTCACACATTGGTTGTGTGACTAATACGACCACACAGTAAACACTGACAGCATCTTTCTGAATGATTTACAGCCCCCCAAACTCCTGTCATTATAGTGACGAGATCATAACCATGAGTAAGACAAACTATATAAGCCGTCTGTAAAAGTGCTGACATGCAAGCGTCCTTCAAGGTTCTGCTGACAGACATGTAAGCCCAAACGTGGTCCATGGATGGGTCCAACTTTCCATCACGTTGCAGCTCTGAGAGACGCAGTCTGCTCGAAATAGTTCTGTGTGTCCCTCCACCGTTACTCCTATTGACAAGCCCTGCTGTCAGAGGACACCTACTGTAGTTTATTTCTGAGACAATAGATTAAAGGAAAAAGATGGACAGGGATGATGAGCATGGATTGCTGAGTGCGTACAGGGCAAAGGGCAAAGTTTACAGCCCGTAAGGAGACGAGATATCGGCAGGTACACAAAAAGACTGCGAGATAAACAAGCCTGGAGATTTTAAAATGGAGTAGAGTAGAAAATGAACCTTCATTAAAACTCACTAAATTCTATTATGCAAAAGAGAAAAGGTGTCTATGAGCCACAGAGTGTCTCTTTCCTTCTGATTGAACATGTAAGGATTATGATATCCAGTTTGGAGTAAATTGAGTGGACTCTTTTTGTTCCTGCTTTTAAAGTGTTTTCTCTTCGCATGGAGCCAATCCAAGGTAATTTCTTTGAGACGGCTCATTCTTCCGTGTCAGGCAGCCTCAGTGCAGCCGGAAAAACAGAGCAGCTGTGAAAATAGCTTGCAAAGGGAAATGCTAAATGAAAACAAAGCAGTTCAGGAAGACTGAGGATCAAAACACTCTTAGTCAGATGTGATCACGAGTGGACAACATCATCTGCAGCAGCATCTCAGTGGGAATGCATTGTTTGAGCTTTTGTTTAGTTCACAGTCTGGAGTTCATTTCTTAAAGTGGGTGCATGCAGTGCTAACAAAAAGGAGAGAGTGATTTGGTTGTTTAGCTTGGTACTTTGAGTCACCTCTGCACACATTATCCTATGGAGGCCCAAAATAAAAATATTCAAATTAACAGAGCCCTTTATGTGTTGAATTTAACAAAAAACTCAGTGGAAATTAAATGTTGTTTGTTGGCCTATAGAGGACTCAGGAAAAAGATAGAGTGGACCTCTATAAACCTTTTTTTTTTTTGTTTGTTTGTTTTTCAGTCGAAGATTGGGAGCGCACAACAAAAAAACCTTTCAAATTAATTTCCATTCTAATCTTTGCAGCCACATTGAAGGCCTGTGTGCCTGCTCTGTGGATGTTGTTTACTTCTTGACTTCTGAAAGACTGGGCAGAGTGAAACTACAACATTTTATATTCTGAACTACAAATATAAAGTGGTCTCTTATCCTCTACAGTACAGGGATGAAGTTGGATAACTAACATAGAACATTAAACATATCTGCCATGCCATGAATATTATTATTTTTCACAGATACGATATTGATCAAAGGAATATGGAGATACAGTTCTGCACTCTCAGTCTGATGGGGTCAGATTTCTGTTACAGCACTACATATGTAAGAATCTGAAAAATCTTGATATTAAGTCTGTATCTGACAGGTCACCAGGGAAAAGTCAGGCGAGAATTAAAGTGATATCTGTTAAAACGCTGATGGCTGACTCCTATTTGAGCAGTCATGCAACATGTGCTTTAATGAGCAGAGGAACTAACTGACCACGGAAGCAATTTGACTCCAGATTTCAGCCATCTATGCTATAGACCAGTGATTCCCAACCTTTTTTGGCCCGTGATCCCTCTCAACAAAACTCTGGCGACCCCAGACATCCAAAAAACATACAGCTTTATGCTCAAATTAATTTGTTTTAAATCATGCAATAGTTCTTCTACTTTCTTGCAAGTAAGTGTCTTGCATTTTAGACAACATTTCGGCTTTTCCGTGAATCTTATTGTGAACAGAGGAAGGAAGGCTGGCGTGACATTTCTGCACAATGGATGACGGACAGAGACTCTGTAAGTTTCTTGTTTTTGGCATTGGCCCACAGTAGCTTGTGTTCAATATATTTTAAAATACAATATATTTGTATTGATTCATAAATATAAGGACCAAACGGGAATATGCATAAACCCTGAATGGCAGATATTATTTTAAATCCTATACATAAACATAGAATAGTTAAAGTGTTCTTCCACCTTCTTCTTCTGTGAAGTGAGCATTATTGCTGTTGCTGTTTTTTAAAAACTAAATGTTCAGTCAAAGAACAAATCGTCCTCTTAATGATGTTAGTGAACTTAGGACAACTCCAATAACTTTAACTCTGTTTTGCAATGGCAATGGCCTCTGGGCATAAAAAGAGCATTATTGTATCATTTTAAACAGTAGTTGGAGTGTTATTTTTCAACTAATATTGAATCAGATACTTTCCTCTCTCTGTTGTCCCTCTTAAAGACTTCATTCCTCTCTTTCTGCCGTTTCCTGGCTTACTTCTTATCAGACACGCTCAGCTGTCGGTGGATTGTCCACAGAGACTGTCAGTGTACTGGTGTACTTGGCAACGGTGGGAGCTTTTTAATTTTTCCCCTACTTTCCAATATTTCAAATATATTTTTACATTCTATTTGTTTTCCATTTTCCATTTCTTTTCACTTTGTACAGGTAAATCATGCATTGAGTGCACTCACTAAAACTTTTCACACATACAGAAATCTCCTGAAAAACTCCAGAGATTAGGCTACCCGGAGGGACTTTAGGGTATATGTGAACGCAAACAAATTTTTCGCACAGATTTTACCTGGAGTTTATCCTGCCGGACCCCTAGTATTTTTTCCGCAGAAAGTCCGAGTGAGCTGATGTGAGAATGCAGCAGTATATACTACGGAGGATTCACCTCGAGCTCACCTCGAGCCAATGGGACCCCAGTGACTGCCGCACGGTGCATAAAGTGTCTACACGCGACCACTACGATCTCCATGCACGTAATTAAACGGCTGCATTATGTTTTCTGTTGGTCAGTATGTTGTTCTCCTCTCTTTTGTGGATGTTGTCATTCCATTGGATCACACATAGCATAGATCTAACAGCAAATATTCTCATTATAGCGTTGTGTAGCAGCCGCTACTTGCGTGTTGTTTTTTTACGTCACGTCTTACCTCGGGAAATCCCCCCACCCCCCTCCCCTCTGACAGGGATAGTCTCCAGCTGTGAGGAGCACATGTGAACGGCTAGGTCGGGAGACTCTCCAGAGCAGTCCTCCTGTAATTATCTAGATATTATCTGGAGCGCATATGTGAAAACGGCTTAACTATTAGTAGATCGATGGATTTTCAGGGTAATTACTTCTTGCTGGATCAGGCCTGAGATTGTTTTCCTTCTTAAAGGTTTGGATTGCCATTACATAATTAACAGATGACGGGTTTAGTTGGGCAGATTTTTAGATGCTTTTATAGCATCGAACAATTCAGTAATTCTAGATCATCAGAAAGTCTGAGTTAACTGACAACAAAAACATGTTATTACAGGGTGAGATGTTTTCATCAGTAATTGGTGTATTCTTTTGAGTGATAAGTTTCTATAGTAACCTGTGATAGGGAAAGGTCAGCAGCACAGCACAGACTGAAGAAGAGAGAACAAAGCAAAGAGTCCACAGCCATTCTCAGGGAGGCTAGGCTAAGTAGCATCAGCAACAATGCTGATGTTAGCCAGGCATACAGTATGTTAATATTCTTTGTTTGGCATGTTAGCTAGCATGACACAGAAATCTAATAAGCACTGCTTTCATGCTAGTTTTGATCATCTTCAAACATATTATTAACAGTCCACTTCAGAACATAATGTGGATTCTACTGAAGATGTTTGAATCTAGCTTCAGAACTCTGAGGTTATATCTGATGTTCTCAAACAAGCTGCATAAAGGAAGAAAATGTGATAATCACAGGTGGCAGTGTGAGATATATGCAGGCTCTGATGTATTTGAAATGCAGATGTCATTACCGTAGATATGGTTACACTTTAACACTTCCATAAAGTAGCCACACTACTGAAATAAGAGCTTTTACCTCAAACCTTATGGTCTGCCAAAGATCTTGTGAAAGGTGACATCAGACACACTTCGAAATGTGTGAGCCACGTTTAATTACAGCTGAATATGAGTGTGTTTATAATACAGTTGTCAGGGTGAAAAGGCTTGTGGTAATCACCGTTCAGTTATTGGACCTTGCGCTGCTCCTTTAATGTGTGTTGGAGAGCGGGACTTTAAGCTATGAATGCAGATGAAGTTTTAAAGACGTTCAATAGTCCTCATGGGTGGAAAACTGTGAAGATATGCTCCTGGGTTAAATCACATGGATTTATTTTTTTACATATATTTTGTACTTCCATTTCCTTCCAATTAATGCTGAATGATTAAGATTTGAATCATAAAGTTTAGTGAAAGAATGTCATGATGTTCTTTTAGTTGACACATTTTAGTGGCTGTTAAAATAACATCAAAACACTACCACAAACTAAATTAAATACAATTTTAATGATCCCCGTGAAGAAATGAAAATCATGCCTGTGGTCACACTGAATGAACTCTGTTAGGAAAACTACTCATCAATAATCTGCCTCTAATTTTCTCCGAGCAGTGTTCCAGGAGGATGGAAAAGGTCTGCAGCTATCTCTCTACCTCAGCGCACAGCGGACCCCAAGGGACAGACCCATTAACACAGATCTGTTTATAGTGCTTCACCTCAATTTCAGCACAGAGCTCCCAACTAATGTCCGCCGTGTTTAACCACCACCTGTCTTATCACATGTACACAGAGAGAAGGAAATGTGGAGAAATCAAACAAGCACTCAATGTATGTCAATTGCTGCAGAAAATTCGAGTTTTGAAGCAACCCAAAATATTCTGTACGGTTTAAGAACGAGAGGAGATTTCACCTACTCTGATTTTAAACCAAAAACTACCACTGTGCAGAACTGTTACTTAAAGATCTTCACTGACTTTCAAATATACTGTACTCGGCATAACCTCCCTACATTTAACTATTTTGTTATCTACATAAATTTGACTTATGTTGACATGACTCAGAAAGGGAACCCTGGCCCCCGTCTCAAAGATATGAAAGCCTACACTACTCTTCTGCATCTACAAGGCTTCTTTAATTAAATAACTATTGTTGGTCAGTTGGTCATGTTTTAATAAATGATACAATAAATGAAACTTGAAGAATGAAGAACAAAAGGTTGATACAATTCAGGAAATGTTAACTGTGAATAAAGCATGAGTTTCCACTTCCTCAGAGAAAAAAAAAGAGAAAAATGTACCTTTTTAAGTACAGTACAGTTAGGCACCACAACCATTTGATTAAGAATAGAGCAAGATTCTGGTTTAAGCTAAATATTTTAAAAGGTCTGCAGTGAATTGAAGCACATTTTTAAACCCAATTTAACAAACACTGAAAATAACCAAATCCCATTCTTTCTCCAGGCTTAAAAACAGGGCTTATATTTTCCAAACATAAACCCCGGCAGGACTCAGCTGGGGTTAACGTCTTGATGTTTTAATGTGTGTGGCGACAAGACCAACCAGGAAATGTTGCTTCTGTCAAAGCTGAAATGAATGGAGGCTGTTGCCTGTTTCAGCTCTAGAGTCCCGATGTTTGTTGTGTAGTTATGTTGGCTCACTGTCAAACTGTCATGGCTTACGACTACACCTGTATGAAACAGAGACATCGTTAATGGTATTAGTAACACCTATGACAAGTCAACATGCCTGTTATTGAAAATAAACTCTTCACTTCAGGAAGGTAACCTGACGCACACAGCAAGAGGTATTTTTTCTTTAACATGTCAGATACTGACATTTGCAAAAGCCATATGTCCACCTGGATTTCATGACAGAAATCTGCTGTCAGCTCCAAGTGTAAGCAAAGCTGTCATCCTATTGTTTGGCTGTTCTTAAGTGAGGTATTTACGGTTAATCATAGTATGTGTGCTCTGGTGCCTTTGAAGGGAGCAGGTATAAGAGGGTTCTGAAATGATGTCCTCATTCCTCTTCTTATCTGAGTCTGTTCCTAGTGTTGTTAGAATTGTTCCAAACATGCCAATGGCGGTCATGTGCTGGGTGACTTTGATAAAACTGACAGTTTTCCTGGTTTCAGAGTTGATATATCCTGCTTTATCTGAAATAGAAAATGAGCTTAAAGCCTCAAGAGGACTTTATATGTTACTTTGTTGTAACATATGTATTATTATAGAGCCTTCAGAGCAGGAAAGACAAATGTCAGTAGTGCCAAGAAGAAAATCACATAAAAACACATTTTATTGAATAAGACTAATTCTAAAACAAAAGTGGTTGTTTTCCATGCATGAAGAAAATGTATGCATTATTTAGATTCTAAGATTTGGATTTATAGGTTGGTAGTTTCCAGCAGTCCCATGATGGACCCTAATGCACTCAACTCAACTTTGTTTATATAGCACTGTCCATTTTAGGCCTTAAACACTAGCACTTTTAAGTCTTTACTTGAACAGTTTTCTTTGTGTGCATAAAATGTTGCCTAAAACTGCCATGCAATGAAACCCCTAAGCTTTCCTCTGAATATGTACATTAGGGCTGTCAGTAGGGCTGGGTTTTGTCAAGGGCCTCACAATTCAATTCAATTGTGATTCTTTGTGTCACGATTTGATTCCATATTGGTTTGATTCAGTATTAATCAATTTGCTACAAAATCAATTCAGTAGTATGCACATATGACAGTAAGACTATGACTAGATATATTCAGTACAGTACTTATATTTGTTAAAGAATTATACATGCAATATTTGGTTTAGAACTAACTGACTCTAAAATGTATTTAACCTTGAATTATTCTTTAATAAACAAAGACTAAGATAAACATATTAATCGGGCTTCAGTACGGTATGGAGCACACCAGAGTGAGTGTGTCCTTAGTTTTTGACAACAAAAGAATCAATCTGAGGATTTACTGAATAGGTATTGAATTAGGTAAAATATATCACAGTGCATTAATGATTCAATATTTTTTCTCAGCCCTGGCTGACAGGGTTAATTAATCAAAATGTTACTTGTGATGCCATTAAGGGCTGAAATTAACACATTTAATTATTTTATTACATTAATTACGAGCTATTTTATCCCTTTTGGGGCACCGTAGCTTAGCCACCCCCAATGACTGCAGCGTCACTCTGTAGTCACTGTGATGGAAAGGAACGACACCCCTGCGCCTCCTCACGCTTCATTTCACCTTAAAAAGACTCCAAGACAGCTCAATTGTGTGAGATTCTACACTCTGATGACATCACCCACTCTGAGTCTGAAAATGTCTTTGAAGAGCTGACAGAAATGAAAGAACTTCAAAAGGTCACTGAAATGTTTGATTGATGATTTTTTGTGTTTTAATATGTGGCTGGGTTATGAAGTCTTGAAAAAGGTTGAATAAGTTAGAAAAAAAGGGATTTGAAGGGTTTCCCATTAATTTCAATAGCCCCAACTTGTAGGAAATCATTGAATTTTCTTGAAATGATGAATATAAATGTGACAAGTCATAGCCTGAATGAGCAGAACATTTCATTTTTGAATGAGAAGACAAAATAAAGTCAGTGGAAAAAGAATAATATTCCACAAACGAGACGAAACACAGACAGGTTGTCAAAGGGGACCATTTTTAGCACCAAAATAGGATGTTAACCATGTGACGCATGTCCCCGGCATTCTTTTACATTCATTATCTCCCTACATGTCAGACACAGCCAGAAGCAGCAGCAAAGAAGCCATTAAGCCTTATCTATTATTGAACAGTCAAAGGCCTTCTAATGGCTAGAAATCGCTGACACAAAGATTCTTTCACAGTCATATGATTTACAGTCTGTCTCTGCTTCAAAAGAAAAAAAACACACACACACACACACACACACACACACACACACACACACACACACACACACACACACACACAATCTTGTTGTTAATCTTTACACCAAGAGCAGTCAGTGGTCTGCTTTAATCCCTTCTTCCTGTTGTTTTGGGTGTGGAGTATCATAGTTAGCGTTGCCTAGCCATGGGACAGCTCTGTGTGCATCCTCTGGATATTTCTATTGTAGGCGCTGCTGTGGGGACATTATTATTTCATGTGGATAAAGACATTGACTTGACAGAGATGGCTGCCCTTTCAACAATAACTACAAAGGATGGATGAAGTTTCAATGCTTGGTCTCCTTTGTGTCTGTGGGTTCACTGCGTTAATGTGACCATCCAGAGAAACAATCTCAGGCCTCTATCAGCCCTCTTATATTTCCTGACCATTTAGTCTGACAAGCAGCAGCTCTTTGAGAAAGTCGGGAGTAGTCTCACACTTATTATGGACGAGGATTACAGTGGAAAGGACTGCATGGTGACTAATAAAAAGACCTTTGCAGTAGCGCAGACAAGTTAGAAAGGTCAGAAATAGCATTTTAATTTGTTTGTTATTTGTTATTTTACACGAGCCAGCCACAGAAACGAAACAAACGTATGACCAATACTTCACAAGCTAACAAGCCAGGTATAGAAAAGGGAGAAGCCTGACGCCCAGCCACCCCCACCGGACTGTGGCGTCCCCACAACCACCGCCTGACCCCCAGCCACCCCCACCGGACTGTGGCGACCCCACAACCACCGCCTGACGCCCAGCCACCCCCACCGGACTGTGGCGACCCCACAACCACCGCCTGATGCCCAGCCACCACCTTCAGACTGTGGCGACCCCACAACCACCGCCTGACGCCCAGCCACCCCCACTGGACTGTGGCGACCCCACAACCACTGCCTGACGCCCAGCCACCCCCACCAGACTGTGGCATCCCCACAACCACCACCTGACGCCCAGCCGCCACCTTCCACCTCAGCAGCAAGGAAGTGTGGACAACCGGAACGTGAGGAATACAAAGGAGAAAACCTTCCTGCATATTATCCCATATGCTCTTGTAAAGCGTCTCGAGATTACACTTGTGAATTGGCACTTTATAAATAATAATTGATTGATTGATACATGCTTATTAGTAAAACATATCACCAAAATAATGCTTGAATTTCACTTACAAATAAAACAATTTAAAAATGGAGCATAACAAACTGCACAGCAGGCAAGAATGATTGTGTTATACTATATAAAGGGCACAAAAAAGTTTGAGTTCAGTTAGGGTAGCTTTAGGGACGCTTAGCATCACCTGTTTAAAATGACAAGTATCTGCAACTTTAAGCCTTAGTATAATTTAATTGAAAGTTATAAAACTTCAAACCCTGCACAGTTTTCATAGATAGAAAAATAGCAATAGATACCAAAATTGTGTTTGCACCAGGATGTAAACATGTTTATTTCAGCTATGATGTTGAGCTTTGAACCAAAACAGTTGATTGACTCCCTTGGAGTCGGCTTCAAGCGGCCACTCAAGGAACTGCAGTTATTGGGATTTCAGCAATGGCTTCATAGCTTCTTATTACAATCTCACCACAACGCCTTTGGATATTTTGAGCTTTTGATATGAAATTATCTTCTTCAGCAAAGTTTCTTTTGGCTCTTGTCAAATAATTGTTTATTTAAAATTTTCATTAAAAGGAGGAAAGTCCACCAAGTGAAAAACTGAAACAAGAACAAGGGACATCCTATCATTTGACAAACTCCATTTAGTGATCCAGTAGAACAGCTCAAAACAATCCTGATATCACAGTGGATTTGGAAAACAAATTAAGGTGTAAGTTTCACACACTTTATTCCCCACTCTACTAGTTATATTGAGACTCAACCTGGCCCATTGTTTAAAGCAGACTCATGACATATAATAAACTCATCAGCTAATAATTCAACCTACTGCTATAACAACTTAAATGAGGTTTTAAATGTTGTCTGTCCTTAATTTAGCATTCAACCTGTGCTGCCAATTGGTCTGCCTCTTTAAATTCAAAAGTTCTCTGATGACATTTTAAAGCAGCCATGGCTTTACAATGAAGAGGAGGCAGGTCCCTAGAGTTCAATAAGCAGTTCAAATGGAGAGATAACACCCAGGTCTCCAGTGTAACTAATGAGAAGTCTTTTCTAAAAGGGTTGTGAAATGTGTGTGTACAAAGCTGACTGGTGTAAGGTGAGAGCTAATCAGGCCTTTTCCATGCTCTGACAACCCTGTGTGCCTCCAACAATTACAATGCTGAGGATTAGTGAGTTCTGCAGAACTACACAATATGTCAAACTGCAATCATTAAATGATGGTTCCTCTTGGTTGCCTCTGCCAAAAATCATATGGTGCATTTGTATGCAAATTAAAGTTTGTAGTAGTCCTGCTTCTGGCATAATTGTCATTGGTTCAGTGGTTATATTTGATATCAACCTGCAAGAGTGTACATTATTTATTTCACTGTGAGAAGACTGTGCAACAGTATTTTTTATTACCTTCAGAAATTAAATATAATACTTATAGATATAGAAAATCTGTTTCCCAATGCTTGGACCAGTATTGATAATGATGAGTATTGATAGTAAAACTTTTTGTCAAGCAGCTGACGTGTACCTTCTGAATCATAGCAATCTTTACAGAGTATTCATTTTCCTGTTTGACTCTTAAGTTGACTATTTGTAAATTTAATTGAATAGTCCTTTTTCTTAAATTGTTGCCAACATGTGGGGGAAGAGAGACAGTCCCACTCATGGACTCTGTATGTAGAGTCACAATGGTGGAGGTTTCATAGAAAGAGTACAATTCAAGGAGAACACAACTATTTGGCTAACAAATCATATCAAACTTTTAATCCAGGCAAATTTTTCCTTAACTTTTGGGTCTTTAAGCTTTCCAAATCATTTATGTAAGCTTGAAAGTTGCATCAATCCTCTCATCTAACGTCATTGAACTCTAAAGACACATTATCATGTTAAATGTCTAGAAAATCTCAAGCATATTTACATGCTTTTCTTTCTGAAATCAGACTGGGTCACTGAGTCTCTCTAGGACAAAACCACCACGAGGTTTAGCCTCAGTCATTAATGAGGTGAAGCCCAAATCAATTACTATCGACTTGAGGCCAACAGTATTGGCTTGTAAGACATTGCTGTTGTACTATTATCCCTTAATTATATTTAAAGCAGAGCACTGCTGGTGCAGCTTGTTCTCTAGTACAGTACAAAATCTGACAAGGTACTAATCATCCTTTTAAACACACGTGGCCTCAGATGTTACCGACTTTATTATTGCATTCTTAATGGATTAATTAGCAAGCAACAGGGATTTATTTGTTCAAAGGCAATGCATGACTGCTTATGGCAAGAGAATGAGTGAAAGGTACACAATTAAATATTTGCTCTAAATGGAGTTAAATATTTTCAGTGAACAAATCAAGATACATGCACAAGCAGCAGGAAGTGCAATAGACCAGCTAATGCTTCCCTTCACAAGCTTCACATAATAATGTCAGCTACAGTACTAAAACTGAATTGTGTCTAATGTATGTGAAGCTATTTTACAAAGTTGGTATTCAGTGAAAGTTTAATTTAAAAAGCTAACTCTGACGCTAAATTTGTCTGAATGTGAAAAAATAACTTTTTCCTCCTTAAACAGGTTCTAACAGTTTAGTTCAATGTAGTGCTCTGGACTAAAGTTTAATTTCTACATGAATCCAGTTTATTAACTATCTTTTTAAAACTTTGTTTTACTTTACTTCTGTGTTCTGTGGGGGGTTGAACCTTCTTAGAAATCATTGAACAACTGTACGTTAGCTTAAAGCATCAGTTTACAGGAGGCCACTGACTGACTGTAACAGTGGCCTTAATAGAAGCCACACTACTCCTGCTGACCTGAGGTTTTTTCTCTCCACCCAGTGTGACCCCCAACTTGATCAGGGCTGAAATAGGTTTCCCTGACCTGACCTGATTTCATTAACCCGCTGTTATTCAGCAAGAGTTGGCTATTGTTGCTCAAATTTCCATTCTTCCTGCACTCTCTGAGAGGGTGAAATGATAAGAGTTTCTGCACTCCCAAGGCTCCTGATAACACACAGAACAATGTCTCTGACCATCATTCTCTCCCTCACAGTTACCCCCATTTTCCTCTGTTGAGTTCACTTTAAAAGCTTCCAAAACAGAAATGTGCATACGGTTCTTCTCTTACTTGATTTTTGTAATGCAAGTGGTTTCGCTGATATCTGTATGTTGGTCGTTTGGTCCGCCAAAGATTTTACTAACAATTGGATGGAGTACCAATACATTTGCTACAGACTTTCATGATCTATCTGAGACGATTATATATTGACATTATATACATCTGATGGCTCTTATTCTGCAGACTCTCGTGTTAAAATGCTGATTCTTTCTCAGGCTTGTGCATCTAATGCCTCCTCAAATGGTCCTTATTTTGCATGTTCTATTTATTTGTGGCCATCATTTTAAAACACAAACTTTTCTACAGTGACTCTTTGATCGATACATTTACTCCCTCTCAGCTAATGACAGGAAGGATAAATGTCAACAATCCTTTTCAACCTGCCAATATCCAAAGTTTGGTTTTGTGAACAATGGCATTAGGTGACATACTTCATGCCTTTGAGCTGATGCAGGATCTGTCTGGAGGTCAGAGCTAGAAGATGGAAAGTTTAAGATGGAGAAAGAGAGTGCTGGTCCTTTCTGTCAGAGATAAAACAGCTAAGAAGGATGGGGCCAGATGGCAGGAAAAGAGAAAAGGGCAAATTATCTGATATACTAGAGGCTTTGAATTCTCTGTGAATACCAGCAGGGAATAAACAAGATACCCTGGCTTGCAGGATAGTATCACTTTAACCTTTACCTTTTATTGTTGCAGATAAAGATTGTTGATCCCTTTTTGTGCTGTTATTTTTTCAGAATGTGGAGCCTTACTGAGTCCCGCTTTAAGATCAGATAAGAATAAAAAATAAAGTTCATCATACATGTTGGATGATGTCCTTTATCAAACAACAGTTCATCCAGAGATACGAACACGAAAAATGTCAGTTATTGGACTAACATGTCATTTATTATGGATTTATCTCTGAGGGCCAAATACTGAAGGAGACATTTTCTGTCAGTTTGAGCTTTCGTGTTTCAATATAAAGCAGCAAACATCAAGCCAAGTATTCAGCTTTCATGGCTGAACATTATGCCTACACAGAAAGCGTAGTGTCAAAAGTTGCAGTTCCTCGACTGTCCACTTGAGACTGGCTCCAAAGTGAGTCAATCTCCATTAGGCC